>NC_056727.1:521206458-521476458 GCF_019279795.1 Protopterus annectens | reverse complement strand
CTTATACATTTTAAGCAATTAGGTCCTCTTGTTATATAATTTATTTAGATGGGTATTCTACCATTGGAGTTTGTTTTTAAATTTGTCACTCTATTTGGTATGAATAAGGATCACTGCAGCTATTTAAGTGGGAATAGAAGTCTGAGGGAATGGGATCACACAGAGGAACATTACAGTGGAGTTTATTGGGATCACACAGAGGAACATTACAGTGGCGTTTATGTAGGTCTTCAAATAACTGATCAAAGTTTGCCTCTGAGACATCCCTAAGCACAGATATATTTACAGGGGAAGCACTACCAGTTTTAAAGCAAAAGGTTGTTAATTTATGGCCTTATTTAACAAAGCATGTTGGTAACATATGGAATGGCCTAATGGATAAGGTATTGGTCACCGAACCAGGGACTTTAAGTTTGAGTTCTATCTGGGGTGATATATTTGGGTTTGGGATTGGCATTATGGTTAAAGTGGTTACCCTACAGATACAATGTACAGGATCTGATTCTCACCTTTGGAAAGCATGGCTAGGCTTAAAAGGACCTCTTTGGGTCCATTCATTCACAACCCCTTTTCCCATTTTTGCACATGGGATCTGGGTGCCACTTCAACAGTGACAATCATCTAGAGCCAAGGTTCACAATGCCAGATGGCTATCCCTGCCACGGCTCTTCTTCCTTACCACACACTCACAGGTACACTCACACCTATGGCCAATTTAGAGTGTCCAATCCACCTACTACATGTCTTTGTCGAAGGAAACCTGAGCACCTGAAGGAAATACAGGGAAGACATGCTAACTCTGAACAGATGGCACCCCAGCCAAGAAGCAAACCAGAGAACCTCTTATTGTGAGGCGAAAATCCTATCCACTGCACCACTTAGCCTAATAATCACCTATGTACCTATGAGATGTGCAAGAGGTGGCCATATCAAGGATACTGGTCCCCTGTTAGGATACTAAACAAGTTGTAAAAAGAGTTAGAATTTATAGAGTCAAGGAAGCACTGAGCATTCTGATGATTGGCAGTGTAGGTCATCCAGTTTATTAATTGGTAGTTGAAGTTCTTCAGTGGAAAGGTTTTGGTTTAGTGGAGATTTCAGCTAATATACTGAAATAGAATCTGTGCTCAGAAGAGGACATAAAGAGTGACAATTACTCTTGTTTGTTGTGATTTGGACATCTAGGAGTACAAATGTGGTGTCCTGAGGATTCTTTTATTAGGTGATGGTATTCTTTATAAATACCGATACTCCTTCCACAATAGCCAGAAAGTCTGAAGATGTGATAGGTGTTATACCCCATAATACAGGGACTGCTTTATTTGCTCTGAAACCATATCTCTATAACTACACATGTATGAAATATGAATGGAAGCGGAATTTTGTGGTCAAATTATCATAAGGGATGGCCAATTCTAGACATTGGGATTATGAAGACAATAGGAACAGGGTGAGAAAATGGGACACTTTTCCCACACAGCAGTCTATTCAATGGCAGAGACAGTTCATGCGAGCTTTCTCAAGAAAATCTCAGAAGGATTATTAAAAAAACTACTAATGTCTAGCTCACCCTACATTTCAGAGGTAATTAACCTCTTCTATTTCTGTGAATCTGTAAGAGACACAATATTTGTTTTCTCTCCTAAGCAAACTGCTAGCATTAAAGGGAAAGGGCTTTAAGTAACACAAAGTAATAAAAATACATGCTGCAGCCAAACAAAATAACAATCTGAACAATACAAACCAAAAACTATGCTTTTCCCATGCAGCAGTCTGCTCTCTGGCAGAGGCCATTTAAGATGCCCCAGACAGAATGAATTGCAAAAATGAAAACTGTGTACTTAAGAAAAGTATAGTCTATCAAGTTATTGATGGTATATAGGTTTGGAAAACTTAAAATAGCCATATGTAACAATTAATTCCATTTAAAATATAAGGTCATTAAGTATTATTAGTACATCATCTATATACATACTAGACTGCAAAACTCAAATCGTCCAAGACAGCCTAAGTGATATTGGATTCACTCATATCACGAAAAGCAAGATTTTTACACTCTTTTTAAAAGGAGGCAAATCCTCTAAATGCGAAAGCCTCTTACACTGCTTTGCCATACATAATAAAACCTATAGATCACTACAACACAGAGGTCAGGGACATCAGTCCCTCAGTTTGCATATACAGCCTTGATAGGCCCATCTTTTAATAATGAGTTCACAAAAGCCATCTATTTCCACATTATTCTGTCATGTGGGAAATGATGGGGATTAATAATGGTCAAGGCAGCTTGTTTATAACATTTGAGTTATTATTTATATTCCTCTTCACTTTCAGATAATCCCTTCATCACCTACATCCTGTTATGTTGTGTGGTTTATTCTTTTTTTTTTCTTGCTTTTGTGACATGTGGCCCTCTGAATATTAGCCATGCCCTGTAAAATTGCTCCACATTCCTCCAGCCAATAAGGTTGAATAAATCTAGTTGCAAGAAGGGACTTTACTTTCAATACACTAGGCATGGAAGGCATGTGGGTAGCAGCTATGGTGCACAACTCACCATACTGAAAGCATGCACACTTCTGCCCACATGCTATATTCAGTGCACATATGCCTTGGCTGGGTTTGTGTTCCTGAGATGTTACGCATATGGCGCACTTTTCCAGAATATCCGCCTCCCCAGATTGGGACTTTGTCCAATCCTTTCCCTATCTGAACTGCAGTCCGGACTTTGTCTCACAATACCCCATTGCTGACTATTGTTTTTCTTCTGCCACCATAACAGAAATATTTTGGTGCTTACGTGATGCACACTGCATGAGGTGTAATGGTTACCTGTAAGACTTCCCTCACAACAGACTTTATATTGCTTAAGTGATTGATTTAGTGTATAGACAAAATGATCCATGTGCTGTCTGTCAAGAAGTACCCAGGCCTCAGGGTAGTAAACAAACATCAATAAATTCTGTGGTATGTAACAAAAAAACTAAGTAAACTGGAGCTTGACAGCTATTCTGATGTCATTGCTACCTTTCGCAGTCCATTATAGATTGTAGCTCTTGTTGTAGTGGCTCTGATTTTAGATAGTAAACATTTCAATGTTTAGCTGCAGTAACACTGCTGTAGTCTTTGCCACCTGCTCCATTACATTCTGGTGGCATTGTAGCTAGGTGGAGCTGGTCTGAGGCTCTGGAGAATTCAGTAGGCTCATATTCTGTGACTGTTAGATGCCTAAAGTTATGGGTATGATGAGCGAGTCTTGCAATGCAGCTCATAAGTGCTGGCTTCAGATGCAGTCTTGCTGTTTTGCTGCACTAGAATATGCTCGCTGTCTTAATCAGTTTGCATTAGAAAAGTGTGTACAGTTTTTCTTGCAGTAGAGCAAGCGATAAGGATAATGAACACACTCTTCATTCCATGGTGAGGAGGCAGCCTTTAGCGTTAATATTATAATACTGACTTGTTCATGCTGGATGCTGACATGCCAAAATGAAGCAGCGACATGCTGCTTTGTCTAAGAGTAATAGGTGTATATAGGCACAACCAGTAGCATTGCATTTCTGTTCAGCATTAGATTGCATTGAAACTGGGAGACATTTTTATGGGAAGCTCAGGGTGGTATTTATACTAAGGAACCAGGATGGAGCCAGCTGTAGAAATGATTATCTGTCTGTCTGTCTCTGTGATTTCTGCTCGATAAGTGTCCTATAAATCTGACTACCTGTCTGTGTGATTTATTTGTATTTGAAAACCCACATGATCTGCTGTAAAACTAATTATCTGTCTGTGTGTGTGATTTATTTGTTCTTCATAACCAACAAGACTCAAATGTCAGAGCCTAACTGCAATGGAGGCCGGTGCAAAAAAGCTACGGAATACAAAAATGATCAGCTGGGTTACATATACAACTACAGAAGCATATAGGTATGTCAAAATACAGTAAATATAGATGTAAAAAATTAAAAAGCATTTACAACGCATGTAGTGGATATTCAACATATTAAAAGTAGAAAACAGCAGGATCAACATATGTATGAGTTTAGGGGTCAGAAGGCACGACCTTTGCCAGTCACATGAATGTCCACCAGTTTAAGCAAATGGGAGTTTATTGTGTGATCTGAGGTAAGGCACATCAGTGCATCAATTATACCCAACACACACACACACACACACACACACACACACACACACACACACACACACACACACACACACAGAAACACACATACACATGCACACGCGAACACGCACACACACACACACACACACAGACACACACACACACACACAGACACACACATACACATGCACACGTGAACACGCGCACATACACACACACACACACACACACACACACACACACAGACACACGCATACACATGCACACGCGAACACGCGCACATACACACACACACACACACACACACACAGACACAAACATACACATGCACACAACACACACACACACACATACACACACACACACACACACACACACACAGACACACACACACACACACACAGACACACACATACACATGCACACGCGAACACGCGCACATACACACACACACACACAGACACACACATACACATGCACACGCGAACACGCATACACACACACACACACACACACACACACACAGACACACACATATACATGCACGAACACGCACATATACACACACACACACACAGACACACAGACACACATACACATGCACACACGAACACGCCACATACACACACACACACACACACACACACACACACACACACACACACACACACACACACACACACACACATACACATGCACACGCGAACACGCGAACACGCGCCATACACACACACACACACACACATACACATGCACACGCGAACACGCGAACACGCGCCATACACACACACACACACACACACACACACACACACACACACACACACACACACACACACACGCAATGCTGTGGCAATACTGCAGTACTAAAGCATTTCTTGTGTGGCCAACATCCTTTTAAGTTTCCAAATATTAAAGACAACTGTGCAGCCTGCTAAGCAATGGATTTCTAGAGCAGAAAAACTTCAAATGAAAGCAATAAGCCAAAAATAGGGTGGGTTGGGGGATAAAGCAACATAAAAGAGTTCTTCTGACTTAAGAAGACTGTTCTGGGAAACAGACATGTAAAATAGCATTTGGAAGAAAAGTAAAATGGAAAACGTTTTTAAGTTCACAATAAAACTTTTTTTGTGATCGTAGCCCAAGACTGACCACAGATTAAAATGAATTTATTCCTATAAATTTGGGAACAGAATTTTTTCACTACACTTAAAAATAAACAAACAAAAAACTAAATAAATAAATAAAATAGAGCATAGTCAGCATTAGTCAGAAAAATTCCACGGTTTAAAATGAAGTACTAACCCCAGTATTCAACTGAAAGTCTTTAGTCATTGCAGAAAAGTAAAGCTCCTAGTTGTAAATGAGCTACTTCCTGTAGTTAAAAGGGTTTCATTCTTTTACCTCCATTTGCCTACTGTGTGACTTTTAGCAAGACACTTTACCAGACTGTGCTCCTGGGTTGCTCTGAAAAGCTTACCTGGTTAAGAAATGCATTAAAAAACAAAGTAAAAATACATGGTTGTGCAATATGGAGTGCCTAGCATAAAATAACTTATAATAAAAACCAAAGCTGAGCAGTGATGCAGTCTGTAGTTTTCATCAGATTGCTTGACATGTAATGGAACTTTTAAGACAAGCGCAAATTGCTGAAGAAACATATCCTAATAGTGACAAGAGAATTGTAAGGTCTGGGATCATCTGACACTGGCATATGCATTTAGCATGCCAATACTTAATCAGCTAATGTTGTTATGTCACTGAATGTGACTGTATGCCAGTTCCCAGGGTAAGATGAGGAAATAAGTGTAACACTGCCTGTTCTAACATAAAGAAACATCAGTTATGTCCTGCGTTTCAGTGCATTTAAATGACAAACCAGAGTGCCTGTAGGCATGGCTGGCAGCAATTAGCTAGGTCGTTTATGCATCGGCTTTTGAAGCTTTGACTTTTGACTCGGCAAAATGTGTATGCAGATGAATAAGGAAAAAGATCAGATCATACAAATGAAACAATCTTCAGCTGTATACACCTGCTGAAAATGCTGTGCTTCCAAAGGAGAAAGGGACAGAAAAAGTTCTGAAATGCACAGGGGACATTTGAACTGAAAGTATAAAAAGTGGAAACTAGAACAGGTACATAACACTAGCCTGAGACATTTATCTTTCCACTGCATCCTGATGGCATCTCAACTCTTAACATGTGTTAGAAAATTATTGTGAGCTCTGTTGTGGGGTTATAGCTGTTCTTTAAAAACTGGGATGCATGTCTCATAAACTTAGCTTCAACTAGAAAAGGAAATTACTTGCAGTTGCTGTGTCTATGCCTCAAGACAAGTTGTAGAATTGTTCAGTAAATATAAGAATGGCAGTGAAGCTCATAGGTCCCCCCAAAAATTGCAGCTGCATTCACAGTTTCATACCAGTCCACATTCTACTTTAGAATTATTTCAACTACTGCTAATTCGTAAATGCACCTCTCCTCAGGGAAGCCCTAGTTTTAGGGCAGCCAAACAGGTGTTCCACACTTAGAAGAGCACATCAGTAATGATTAATAAATAAGTCCTTCCAGTATGGTACATAAAGTTGAACAAACATTTTAACTGCTTAAATCGTTATTTAGCCCTTTTTCTGTATTTTATTGTATTCTAGATTTACATTATTATTAAACATCTATGCTGTATTACTTATGTTTTGACTTATTTATTAATGTTTTATCTTGTTTAGTTTTTACTTCTATATTGACCAATGGCCCCAGCCATTGATGAACATAGCCTGCTTTGAATCATACAATTATATTACAAAGGAAAAAAAAATAAAAAATAAAAAAATAGGAAGAGACAGTTCAACAATCACTGTGGCTCAAATGAGTCTGATATAGCAGAGACCCTTGGAAAATTGAATGAGTTTCAAACATACCTAGAAAGAATACAAATGTTCACTCGGACACTTTAAGAATAATACCAACTCAATCTCTCAGAATGAAAAAAGGGACATGCTGTCTGGTCCGGAAGGTGAACTGCAGTACTAAATCACATCCACTATTACATTACAGGGTCTGTAGTAATCACCAGACAAATATGTGGTCTTTCCTAATTCCATACAAGAAAACAAAGTGAAAGGCCAATAGGCTGGTGACATTGCTATGACCACCAATGAAGAAGGTCTGTACTTGCAATGAACTTTTTGTTTCTTATAGAATGGACACTGATATACCAAATCGGAGAAATGTATTTTGTACTTACCTAAAAATGATACTTCTGTGTAATCCGTAAACAAAATATTTCAGTGCATCTGTAGTGTATTCACTGTTTGGGCAGCCATCTTTATTGACATAAAGGTACGACAACTGACTGCAACAGCAAGATCTGAGTTCAGCTCGTGGTTCGGGCACTTGTAGGAGCTGGTGTAGTGGTAGGGGCAAGAAGTGGAATGATGAGGCGTGGGTTCATTCACGAGGTGTAGCCTACAAATGTGTGGAACACATCATGAAGACACATTGTACTCCAGTCCCTCCAGACCAGGCATGCTTAATGGAAGGCTAATGGTTATTCAGAAAGCCCAGTCTCCCAGGAATGGGCTGTGAGGCTCATGCCCAGAAGAATGAACAAGTTAACAGAGCAGCTGGGAAGTCAGGGCTGGATTGTCAGCGTGGGAAGCCTTGACCAAAACAAAGGTCAGAACAGTGGATCAGTGTTACAACCTCTACCTCACAGCTGTGGGGGTCAGGGTAATAAACCTGTCTGTGTTTAGTTTTTTATTACACTTTGTATCTGTCTGCATGGATTTTCTCCATGTACTACAGTTTCTTTCCACCACCCACAAACATGATAGTCGATTGGGTATGCTAAAGTATCCAGATAGATTGCACTTACACTTGTCTTCTGCATCTCAATGGTAAGATGTTTGCCTTACAGCTCCAAATTTTGTAGTTCTCTTGTCTTCCTTTAGCCTTTCAAGTGATGAAACACTTGCCCCTTATACATTCAAAGAAAAATTGGTTCCTCAAATACACAGTTAAAGAACCTGAATTTTCATCAACAAATAAATAAGACATATTGGCATAATAGATTTCATATCCTGATGTATTCCCTCTCTGGAAAAAAAAAATTCTACTATATGTCAGTCAGAGTAGCACCCTTACCACCTCTAAGATAAACTTAGATAATTTCATGGATAGCCTTAAATTCTCTTCTGCTCTATCTTCTGTTGTTCTCTTTCAGGTTGAAGAAAGTTACTGAAGATGATTTATTGGCTAGGCTTTTAATGGTCTCTACTGATTGCCTAATGCTTACATGTAAACCTATAATCAATTGTTTGGGTGTGAGAATTGATTATTTAGCTTGAAGCAAGTCATAAGTTCATAGGTTCATAGGTAGGTACTAGGCTATTGGCCCTAGGGCCTATACAAGCCTAGCCAAAAAGGTACCCTGGCTTTTGCCACCCAAGAAAATTATTTTCCTGTGCCCCTGTCAAGCAAAACCACAGAAGTGATCCCCGGGGTGAATTTCCTATTACCCATCCAATCATCAAGATTCTTCTTGAAGAGTGTTAATGAGCAGCTCTGTTTGACATAGATAGGTAGTCTGTTCCAGAGTATGGGAAGTCTCTGGGACAGGAATCTATCCCTCCAGCATGTTCTGTTTATTGTGTTGAAAAGGTTTAGGTCCCTGGAGCATGTAGCTCAGAGGGATTGGGATTTCTTTAAGTGGAGCATGTCCAACAGCTCTGGGTTTCACATAGCTTTGTATGTTAGGCAGAGATCGCCTCTGAGTAGGTGATATGCGACGGAGTAAAGCTGGAGTTTTTGAGACGGTCTATGTAAGGCATCTGTTTGAGGCCAGTAATCCTCTTTGTGAGGTATATTTGCGGCCTTTCCAGTTGTTGTAGATGTCTTGTGAGGTACATACCAAAAGGGGCATTGTACTCTATAATGGGTCTAATGAGTGATGAGTAGAGGGGAACAATGACCTCTTTTTTTCTGGATGACAAACCTTTTGTGATGAGGTGTGCCACGTAGAAGGATTTTCTGACCACTGTGGCAATGTGATTATCAAAGAGAGACTACTGTCCACCTGTGTCCCAAGGTCTCTTATAAGACTTTCGGTGTTAAGTAGACTACCACCTATGTGGTAGTTCATGGGTACAGAGTTTTTACCAAAGGGGATGACAATGCACTTTTTGGCATTGAGCTTGAGACCATGTCTTTGACACCAGGCATCTGTCTCAGTGAGGCCCTTTTGTAGAATGTCCACTTCGTTAGCAGTTTCAATTATGGCTCCTAGTTTGCAGTCATCTGTGAATTTAGTTAGCCAAAGAACTTCTGTGTTAGCCTGTACTTCAGAGAAGTAGATACCAAACAGGAGAGGACCCAGGACTGAACCCTGTGGTACACCACTTGTCACTGGTCTGAAGTCTGATTTGGAGTCTGCTTCTTTCACGGTGTGGATTCTGTCAGTAAGCCAGTTGGCAACCCATCTTGTGACATAGGGATTTATACCTAGTTTAGTGAGTTTATCTATAATTCCAGAGTGGGGGATGGTGTTGAATGCCTTGGCGAGATCTAGATAGGCTGTGTGAACCACCTTACCCTCATCTATGGCTTTGGTGACTACTTCAAAGAAGTCTATCAGGTTTAGGTAACATGATTTGCCTTTTACAAACCCAAACTGTGTCGGGTCCAGAGTTTGGAGATCTCCAATGTCTTTTTTATGAGTTCCATGATGATACGTTCCATGGCCTTGCAGACGAGGCTCGTCAGGCTAATGGGGCAGTAGTTCCCAGGGTCTGTTGTGGCCCCCCGTTTGTGGAGTGGGATAACTGTTGCGGTGCGCCATTCAACGGGCACAAAGCCTGAGGTGAGGCTATGATTGAACATGGTACTTAGGTGGGGTGCCAGTTCATTCTGTAGCTCATGTAGAAGGCAGCCTGGGATGTTGTCAGGTCCCATGGATGCTGTGTTCTTGACTTTGGAGAGTAAAGTTTTTACCTTTGCAGCCATGATTACAGGAACTTTGCATTCTTCCGGTATAAAGATGAGCCCTTTAGGGGGTGAGAGGGGGGTAAAGTTAGCACTGAACCTATCTGCCAGGATGTTGGCAATATCATTTGGTTCTGTATATTTAGTGTCATTGTGCTGTAACTCAGAGCAGATCTGAGTGTTGCCATTGAGATTTTTGACATAGCTATAGAATGCTTTGTGAATGTCTTTAGAATCAGTGTCAATTTTGTTTTCATAATTAGCTTTGGAGGATTTTATCAGGGATCTCAGCTTCTTACTGAGGCTGACCAGGGAGTTCCTCCAATCATGGGATTTTACTCTTTTCTGCAACAGTTTCTTTCTTCTGTTGTAGAGTTTGTTTATGGCAGAAGACCACCAGATTGGCTTCCTTTTTTTGGAGGATAGCATCTTGGTTCGGTTAGGGATAGCACGATCCATACACTCGTGTAAGTGCTTATAAAGTGCATTTGTGTAGGATTCAGCAGTCGTACCGCTATTGTCCATCTGCATGGGTGTCGTGAAGTTTGCCACTTCTGTCTTAAGAAGCGTGAAGTTGGCTTTGGAGACATTTTTTACGGCTGTCTTCCTAATGGGGGGTGGGAGCGGGATGTGGATGTCTAGGGTGATTAGCTTGCAGTCAGAGCTGAACAATGAGGAGCTGACCTCTGGTGTGGAACACCAGTTACCCATGTTGGTGATGACCAGGTCTAGGATATTGCTACCCCTGGTGGGGGTGTGGATAAGTTGATCCAAAGCGTTGGAATTGATGATTTCCAGAAAACATTGAGAAAAAGAGTTGGTACATGAGTAGTTTTCCCAGTTAATGGTAGGGTAGTTGAAATCACCCATTATTAGAGTGTTGGGTTGTACCTTAATATTTTCCAGTGTATCAAGAAAAGAGGAGTGGGAATCCTGTGGCATGGTGGGGGGTCTGTAGCAAGCTACAATCTGGATTGCAGTTTTGCCCAGAGTTAGTTGAACTTGGATAATCTCGGATGCATTATGCTGAGCAACTAGCTTGGAGGTGTGGATATCCTTAATGAATATGGACATGCCTCCACCTTTAGTGTTTCAGTCCGGGTTTGATGGCCGAAAGGTGTGGTATGAATTATAGCCTGGTAATGCAGGGGTGTTCTCTGGAGCTTTGAACCAGGTCTCCGTCACTGCACAAATGTCAATGTTCTCCATTTTAAGGAGTGTCTAGAGTGAGTGCATTTTGAGGTTTAGACTTCTAGCATTGAGTAGCATTACCCTCAGATTTTGCTTGCTTATACCTATTACAGTGATGAATTTGTCATTTGAACTTTGCCTAAAAAAGGCACTATAGGGGTGGCAAGAGCCTTTGCCAGTATCCGGAATCACAAGGGCGACAGATGCAGGCCATCTCTGGCAAAGCAGCGTGGTCTGTCAATCATGTCATCCCAGGCAGACAGATACTGGATTCCCTTAGAATGACACCAGAAGCTTAGCCAATTGTTAAAGTCAATCATTTTGTCCTTGTACTGTGGTGTCATTCTGGGTGATGGCAGGATGCTACTCAGGGCTAGGGTCATACTGGCCTGGGCTACAAGATTGGAGAGCTCCTCCATGTCTCTTTTCATGTAGTCCAGGGAGGTACGTCTCAGGTCATTCACACCAACATGGACAATGACAGAGTCATATTTGTACTTGTGGTGGAGTGACCTGAATGCGTGCATTATGTGGAGGATCCTGGCACCTGACAGGCAGCTGACAGTAACTTTTTCCTTGTTTACATAATTGAAAAAAGATACTGCCCCAATCTGCAGCCTGCTCTGGGTAAGACACACAAAGAAGCATTTAAAGACCAAAAACAAAATAAAATAATATAAAATAAAATAGAAACATTCAGAGGATTCAGCTGTCATGTTTATGATATCTCTAAAAAGATGAGCACTTAAACATCTGATACTGTAAATACTGTTCCCCTCCTTTATACCCATGTCGTTTTGCAATGAAAGAAACACTGACGAGCAAACTGTCAAATATAAAATTACTGAAATGAACTAATCGGATCAGCAGTTTGTCAAAATTGGGGCAATAACATTGCTAAGAGGTGTTATGTAGGATGGAATTCCCCTTCCTGCAATATCAACTTGGAGATTCCACATACCTGAGAATGGCAACAGCCTTGGAAATGTTCCACTAAAAGCTTTGATTTCAATGAGCTGACAGTTCCAAAAGGTAATTTTGATGAACTCGGATTTGGAAGTTCATACTTTCACCAATGCATGTCTTTCCATGTGTTAGTTTGCAACCCTTAATGGAAAAAGCTAAACCAGGAACTCCATCATGAAACTTGTGCCAACAGCACAGAATGCCCAGACATCAAGGCACTACTGTCATTACCTGTAAGTGAAGAACCTTAAGGACAACGGAATGCATCAGTGGCTTAATTTGCTAATTTGAGAACCTCATTTGGCGTCTTCCTGAAGCGTCAGTATTTTATGAATTGCAGCACTCTGTCAAGTTTCATCATCAGGAGATCGTCTTCCTGAAGCATCAGTATTTTATGAATTGCAGCACTCTGTCAAGTTTCATCATCTGGAGATCGTCTTCCTGAAGCGTCAGTATTTTATGAATTGCAGCACTCTGTCAAGTTTCATCATCTGGAGATCGTCTTCCTGAAGTGTCAGTATTTTATGAATTGCAGCACTCTGTCAAGTTTCATCATCTGGAGATCGTCTTCCTGAAGCATCAGTATTTTATGAATTGCAGCGCTCTGTCAAGTTTCATCATCTGGAGATCGTCTTCCTGAAGCGTCAGTATTTTATGAATTGCAGCGCTCTGTCAAGTTTCATCATCTGGAGATTTTCTTTATCATTTTCATCTGCAATTCTTTGGCAAACTGTTCACATTGCAATGGAATTACAGGCCTCAGTTTTGAATTACTCAATTCATTCCTGCTCCATCAGCTTTCTCCTCAGCTCTGCAGCACCTGTTACTAGGATCCTCCCATGTTCTCCAAAGATAACTCTAATACCTTAATCAAACAATGTTAATTCTGATAATCCAAAGCGTGGAGGATCTCCCCTTAAACACTTCCCATCTGATGTACTGAACAATAATCTCACCTCCAATTATTAATCTTTTATTTTATTTTACATTTGTTTACCGGGAAAGTCCGAATGGGCATGGATCCCATTTTCAGCGGTGACCCGGGGAGGAAAGCTCCAGAAAGATTAGTACAGCAAATACAGTAAATACAATACACATGTTAATAAAGTACAGTACAGAGTCAAAAGTTAATAAAGTAAAGTTTCAAGGCCAAGGAAGGAGCAAAACGTAAATATACTATAAGGATATAAGGAGCACAGTGTGTTACAATAAACACTACAGTTGAAAGGAAATTTTGTTCAGCTATTTCCTTACATTCATTAGTGGCTAGTGCAGTAAACGCATATTGATTAAGAGTATAGAAAGGAGTTGTTGCAAGCTTTCATAGAAGATTAAGGTATGACATGATCTAATTAAATGAAGTTATCCAGGGTCAAAACAATTACATAACCAAGAACTATGTAAATGGAACCGGAGGAGTTTTTTGAAATTATTTTTTTCAGTGTTCCTAATATCTACGGGGATAGTATGCCATGCTTTTGCAACAGAAATGGAAAACATGGAGTCCCCATAGTATGGTTGGTTTTGTCAAAGTCAGCCAGTGGTTTATTGATGGATCTTAATAGGCATTTGTTAGAATAGATATCATTTGGTAGACCTTGAAGAGCAGGAACTCTATTGGGATAATATAGGATTTGGTTGGCTATTGTTAGCTGATTATATGTGAGCAGGTTGGGTACTTCTAGCCAGGATAGTTGCTTTATTGATATGCAGTGATGTGTCCTGAGGGGTGGGTCTGTAGCAAACCTAGCTATTTTATTGTATCAGGTGTTTGTTTGTTAAAGTCTGCTTTGTTTAGGTTGATAAGTATGGGGGAGGCATAGATGAGTGTGGATAGTAGGTGGGTTCTTATGAAGGTGGCTTTACTGTCATTGGTGTGGTACTTTTTGCATCTATATAGGGTTCCAAATTTTTTTTGGACTTTCTTTATTGTCTGTGCAATGTGCATATCAAATTTTGTGTTCTGACCTATGATAACTCCTAATGTTTGGTGTGTTGGACAAGTGTGATTAGAGTGTTATTGGCTGAGAATACTGTGAATGGTGGTATGGAGTCTAAGGCTCTGCTGGGATAAAATATCATTAGGTATGTTTTATTGGGGTTAAGTATTAGTTGAGAGTTGGCTAACCAGGTTTGTGCCAATTCCTGGAGTTGAGGGAGTGATTGGGAGGAGCAGATTAGAGTGGAGTCATCGGCATACTGGACTAGAGTGGTGTGCTGGGTAGCTTTGTGGAGTTGGTTGGTGAATATGTTTTAAAGAAGAGGTCAAAGAATGGATCCTTGGGTAACAGGTAGGAAGGAGATAAGGAGTTTTGCCATTTTACTGCTTGTTGATGGTTAGTTACATAGTCTTGAAACCACGTTAGCGTGGAATGGCTGAGATTAAGATCGAGAGAGAGGAAAGGATTTTGGGATGGGAGACATTATCAAAGGCCTTGGAGAGCTCTAAGAATACACTGGATGCTAGGTTACCATTAATCTTTTGTTGTAGTAGACTTTATAATCTACACATACACACACACACACACAAACACACACACACACACACACACACATGCACACACGCACACATGCACACACGCACACACACTCGGGAACAAAAACTGACAACTATATAATTGGCACCATTTAAAAATTGGTCCTTGACCTCCAAGTCTGCAAGCATTATTGGAAACCACTCTATTTGTACACTGAGAAGACTTGCATGTCAGAACAGATTATTAACTCTTATCCAATGTCAGTCTCTTACTCTTATACCCTTACACCAAGTCAAATGCTCTAGGCAAAGTGAGTCAAAACACTCATATTTAAAAAATAGCAGTGTCACTCGATCGTGAAACAGAATATTTCATGTTTAACAACGTCCCTGAAATCTGTTGTGTCCCTGAACATACAGCAGTTTAGGAAAGACAGCAGACAAAGAAGAGTTTCATCTGAAAGATGTACCCTTTCATTATTACAAACAGCCAGATGACTCTCACATTGTGACCTTGAGCAGAAATGTTTATGAAGAGAGCTATATACAAAAGCAAAGCAGAGCTGAGACACACATTGAAAATGATTTGCTTGTCTTATGACTTAATCTTTTAAATACTTTCATCTCTACTTAAGGCTTTTAAACGTTGCTTGTGAGAAGCATTAATATTTTATGTTGCGGCAGCTGAATACAAGGTTATCCTCCACCCCCCACAGCAATCTCTCTCTCTCTCTCTCTCTCTCTCGTTCTTTCTCTCTCTCTCTCGCTCTTTCTTTCATTTTCTCTCTCTCTCTCTGTCTCTGCATGTGATCACCAAAGTAAATCCCCAAGGGAAAGGTATCGGTCAGAGAGTTAGGGACCTCACAATCTTCACCTCATTTAGGAAAAGACTTTGCACAATTATTGTAAACTTGTTACTAATATTTCAAAAATTCACACGCTGGATCTACTACTCCAAGCACCCTCTGCCTACAGTTATTAACATCAATCTACTGAAGGCAGAAATCTGCCGCTCTTCCAGCTGCTACTCATTTTTAATCTCCCTTACTGCTTAATGCATTTATTACGCAGGAAAATTGCACGCATAGTCCTTTGCTTGATTAAAGTGCCCTATTATTCACACTGCTATTGACTGTTTAAGTACTGTATACAGCGCATTCTGCAGACATAATTAAATGAAGAAAGCTACTGGGAATAACAGGTTTCCATTAAGCAGATTGAAACTCTCCCCATGTCCAACGCACACATCATTACACTTACAAAAAAAGCAACCAACATCCCAGGAAGAGGAGCAGGGCTTTTTGCAGGTAGAAAACCTTCATCATTTCCTGACTAGAAATGAATAGTTTGCCAGTATAAAAAATGCAAGATCAAATTAACTAAAATGGCAAAGTTAAACAAAATAAAATCATGAATGCTGTATGTCAAAAAAATCAACAATGATTGAGAGTCAGTGACTTTTTGTTTTGCCATGGATTTCTGAACAGGAATAAATTCACGGGATAGTAGGGAATTTATCCAGTTTTCATTAATATCAATACCAAACACAACCATCCTCTGTTTGTTTTTGCAGTTATAATCAAGTCTTTTCCTATTCCTAGCAGAATATGGTGCTCTCTGTTCCTGTCCTCAAACTGTCACCAGGGACCTCAATCTAGCCTGCAACATAAACAGGACCTGCTGGAGATGCAGATACACATTTCAGAGGTTGCCAGTCCTCTGGATTAGGCTTCCAATCTACATCAAGCTGAGCACTTTCATGCCTCTGTTTAAGTGCAACCTGGATGACTGGATGGAAAACTATAAATTTCTGCCAGGCATTACCCCAGCTTCTCTCCTGGACATGGGTAGTCCTTGCTAGAAAAACCTTGGGCATAGACCATATCTCTTATCTAGTATTATATTGGGATTTAACAGCTAGGCTTGTAAAGACCTTCAGGTCGATACACTAGTAACATCCTTAGAATCTATGAAACTAAAAGAACCAGATTCAATTTACAACAGAGTTAATTTTTAATTGTTTTTTTTTTATCCAGTTTTCATTCTTTCAGATGCTCTGTGAAATGATCTGCCCCTTCACATACATATGCACATTGTGATGTAAAATATTTATTGTGTGTCTGCTTATGATGTAAAACATTTATTTTGTGTCTGGTTATGGTGTAAAACATTTATTCTGTGTCTGGTTATAGTGTTTAGCAAGTGACCTTTAACAAAATGTATTATGTGGATCAGCTGTTTAGCTGTTGATATCAAACACCACACCACAGAAGCTAATGACACGGAGCTTAAACAAATTGCTCAGCTATCTGTAAAAGCAGTCAGAACAAGTTAGTTCAAAACTTACTTAAATAAAAAAAAGCAATTGTGCAGATAAAAACGTCACATTTACATAAACTTTTGGGCTCAACAGCTCTGTTTACATGTCAAATGCCAGACACAGACAATTTGATTTAGGAAGGGGGGATTAAAAGGGGTCATGCTATGTCTTGAGATAACGGTAAACTGAGAATAAAGGAAGATCATGGGCAAGAAGCAGTTAAGACATATTAGCACATACACAGCTGTGAGAAGAAGCAATCAGGGGGATGTATAACTGACTGCAGGAGGTCAGCAAAGATAAGCTGCTTAGCCAATCAGTGGATTCAGTCATATGGGAAGCTGCACTGGTGATTATGAAAGGTCATCGATATCATCATCATAAATCTCCTTTTTCCCATTTTCTACAAGGGTTTAGGGGTCGTGTCAACTGCTGCCATCTCTCTCTATTTAATGCTACTCTTCTACCTTCTTTGACACTCATGCCTGACTGTCACATGTCTTCTCTACCATAATCCAGCCACCTTTTTGCTGGATACCCTAATTTCCTCTTGCATTCTTCCTGTCTGCCCATAAGGTTCTTCACCAGATTGCCTTCTGCTTTTCTGCACATGTGCCTAAACCACTGTTCCCTTTGACCTTTTCTGCAATTGGAGCTACTTTGGCTTCTGCTCTGATGTCCTCATTTCTTCATCTGTGTTACACTGTGCATCCTACCAACCATCTCAGACACTTCATCTCCCTCACCCATAGCTTCCTAATCTGCTCTGCCTTTACTGCTCAGGTTTCTGTACCATATAGTAGTACTGGTCGCACCACTGTTTTATACACCTTACTTTTCAGCTTCTTTGGCCTTCTTCTGTCATAGACTGTACCTGATACTCTATGCCAGTTGGCTGCAGCTCCTCTGATTCTAGCTTTGACCTCCTTATTCAGACTTCCCGGCTCCTCAACCACTCCTCCCAGATACTTGAATCTGCAAATCTGTTACACTATTTCACTTATCCCCCAATTCTCAGCTTCTTCTGATTTCCCCCATTTACTGCCATTACCACTGTCTTATCTGCATTTAGTTTCATTCCGTGTGCCTTAATTTTTGCATTCCATTCCCATATACTTTGCTGAAGTTCTTGCTCAGAGTCTGACTGTAATACCACATCATTTGTATGCAGAAGCTTTGTTGATATGTCCCCTCCAGCTTGTTTGGTAATGTAGTCCATCACCAGTATGAACAGCAGTGGGCACAAAGCTGAACCCTGATGCACACCCACTCCCAATGGGAACCTCTCCGTGAGGCTGAACACTGTTCATACTTGAGTCGCTGGTTCTCTGCACATAGCTTGCACTAATTATCCTGATGTTTCTGGGATTCTGAACCACCACAGAACTGCCCAAAACAGCTTTCTTGAGAACTTAAAATATACTTTTGCCAAATCTAGGAATGCCCAGTTTGACTATTTCTTCATCTCTCCTCAACTATCTGTCACACAGCAAACATTATTTCAGTTGTGTTGCATCCTAATCTGAATCCAAATTGCTCATCTCACATTTTATTTTCTACAACTATGTGTTTTCATTTATTAATCACCCTCTGCAGAACTTTCATGCAATGTAACAGTTTGATGTCTCTGCACTGTTCATGTTGTGAATGTCTCCTTTGTTTTTGAATGCTGGCACTATTATGCTTATTCTCCAGTCATCTGGGATAAGTCTTTCCCTCCACAATGCTATGAATACCATCAGGAGCCATTTCTCCCCATTTCAGACAGCATCCTTATCATACCTGCTGTGACCTCATCAAAGCCTGCTGCTTTCCTCGACTTCATTTTTCCTTAGCGCTGTTCTTACTTCTTCTATGGTGGGCTCCTCCACTTCTCTCATCGTAAGCTGCATCTTGGGCAGTACAGCTTCTGTGGGATTTTTTTTTTCATTCAGAAGATGTTGGCAGTGCACCTTCCATCTACCTTTAATGTCCTGTGGACTGCTGAGCAGGTTGTTGCTGGCATCCCTTATGAAAGGTGTATGACTATGTTATAAAATATAAGGAACTGTTTTCTCACAGTGAGAAAAAATGATTACGTTAGGAAAACATTTACGCTTTTTATTCCTTGGATATGAAAGAATTTGAGCCTTTTGCCTGTGGTGTTACCTCTCTTGTTTTATACATTTTGCATTAGGAAAAACTAATCCTTAAAGTAATTGCAAAAATACTTGATTACACACTAACATGAGTTGGATACCAAAAATCGTTTAAAAAAAATTAATTTTCAGATATAAGTGAATAGGCCTTTACCTTTGTCGAATATCTCATTGTACTCATCTAACAATTGTAGTGCAGTAATCTCCTAACAAGTAGGGGTCTGTTGTTTGTGTATGCTGCCAGTGGGCCAAGTTTAACTTCTAGATTAGGCTACAGAGGCTAGTTTCAACAATGTGGAATCAAAATAAGTGATCAGGTAACAGGAGGGGGTTGGCATAATGGTTGAGGTGATGTCCTTCAAGGATGCATCTGCAGTCCTTACATATGGGTTGTCCTGCCTCAGGCAGCCCTTCGGTCGGCCGGATTCCAAAGTCTGGGTCCGGCATCGGCTGATGTCGCCCTTTTCCCGACGTCATAGCGCTCGGGGTATAAAAGCGTCAGCCGCCGCCATGTTCCTCAGTCTTTCTTGCCGTGAGGTGCCCAAAGCAGAAGCAGTTCACAAGTGCCGGTCGGCCAGCTCCTGTGATTTCAGCTACCGAAGACTTCAAAAAAGCTAAGTACCCCATTGGGGACTCTTTCTTGCCTCAGCCGATGTCAGATCAAACGCTTAAAGTTAATAATTGTTTATCTTGTGGGAAACAAATACCTCATAAGGATTTCCACTCTTACTGCTTACCCTGCCTAGGCCCAGACCATGACGTCTCGGCCTGTTCAGCCTGTGCTTCCTTCAATAAACGCAGATGGCAAGAATAGAAGGAAAGGTGAAAGAGAAATGATTGCAAAAGGACACATGAAAGGATGCTATGCTGCACAGCCAGCCATTCCTAGTGAGATCAACTGCCAGTCCCCTGTCCCCCATCCTTGGCAGATATGGCCATGTACTAAATCTGGCTTGCATTCTAGCACCAGAGCCACTAGTTGATTCCCGGTCATCAGGGTCACACTGTCTGCACCAAAGGGCTCCATGCCTAATGGAGACATAAATTGTACCGAAATGGGAAAGAAATGTTGTTTCAGTCATAAACTATCATATTCTTAAGATGTTCTGAAAAAATGGCTGTATTGTGAGACTGGGATCAAAATACTGAAAAAAATGAAGATCACAAACAACACATGCTTTATGCTTCCATAGCAAACACAACAGCCGAACAATCCCAGAAGGCTGAATACTCTGAATCGCTGTTTGCTTCATAAAAGGTAGCTTGTATTCTATCAAACACAATACTTAAAATATCTAAAAAGGCTAAATACTCTGAATGGCTGCTACAGTCATCTTCATAAACAGTAGGTGGTTGTCTATCCATTACAACACCCAGTGTTTCCAAGAAGGCAATATACCCTGAATAGCTGCTAGGGTCACCTTCAGACAAAGTATGCAGCACCCTAACAAACACACAGCTCAACATGTCCAAGAAGGCAGACTTCTCTGAATAGTCTGTTAGAGACATCTTCATAAACAGTATGTGGTGCTCTGTAAAACACCCAGCATGTCCAACAAGGCTGAATACCGTGAATAACTGCTAGTTTTGTCTTCACAAACAATTTGTGGTAGTCCATCAAACACAATGGCCAAAGTCTCCAAGAAGGGTCAGTGCTCTGAGCAGCTGTTAGATTCATTTTCAAAGCAGCTGACAGAGTTGTCTTTTCCTGTACTTCATGATCACAGTAAGAAAACATCAACTACTGCCATTGACTCCAGTGCATATCCAGGACTTCTCTCAAGGAACAGATATCACCCCTGAACAAAAGGTTTGGTTTGAAAACTATAGGTAAGAGGTTTCAACCTGCCGAACAAGCCCCTAACACTGAGGTGATATTTCACATCCCAATTCCAGTATCCCTTACTAGGTTTAGTCTGCCCTACCCCCAGTCTACTACCAGATGAGCACACTTGACCACCTCCAACCTTTCAAGTTGAGGGTAGTGAGGGCAAACTGCTGCTGCAAGTGGCTTTCAGGCTGGGCCTGTCCAGATTATGTGTACATTAAAATGTCACAAAGCCCTCACCAGTAAACAGCATCACCAGGCCTGCCTCCAGAGATTCATCATCTAGATCTGTGCTCTGGGCAAGGTTCTTTAGCATTTTAAATAAGCTATGACTGCTGTCATATTTTTGGAATCACGGGAACTTCCTCTCGGACAATTTTCAAAGTTTGACCTTATCCGGAGCAAAAACCTCCAGAAAACATAACTGAGAATCACTGAGACACCAACCTCTCAACTTTTACAAAGCTGTTATTCTAACAAGGAGAAATAATGGTCACATTTTATTTTTTTTTTCCTTCTAAGCTTATTTATGAAAAAGAAGACAATATCTATGTTTCTTAATTCAGCTTAATACAAATATAACAAAAAAACTTCCATTAATTAATATCTTGGAAGCTGGAAGAATGTGAATTTCTAATGCGGATAATTGTGTTTTAACATCCCAAATGTCACTGATGAAGGAGTTTTGATGATGAAGATAAGTTTTTACATTTTGGAGTGGTCAATTTTCTTTACTTCAGGAGATGACATTGCTGGACATAACATCCATGTTTCCCACAATTGCAAAACTGACATTGAGGTACTAGAACTCCAATGACATTTGTATTTTAGGATTCACTTTGGGTGTACTGACTGCAGTGAAAAGACGAGAAGTGAAAGTCATACCACACTTCTGAGCTTTATCTTCAAACCTGCAAAAGTCATCAGCCTGGAAAACTGAAATGGGAGATGAACGGTAACTTAATACATTACTTGCACATTTGAGTTTGGCTTTGGGGGAGACTGAATGATGGCAAGAGAAAGTACAATCACTCACTAACACACACAGACACACAAACATACAAAGATGTGTGTGACCATACAATACACACAGCAGAAAGGCTCTCTTTATATCAAATATTGGACAAGGAAGGATTTGGTACTCACCAGTTTCCCAGACGGAGAGCTAACAGTGTGGGACATCGGACTATGGATGACCGTCATGAATTAACGTGTGTGTGGGGGGGGGGGGCTAGACAGCAGAGAAGGTGATTGCCCTTTTAAGGGTGTTACTTTGGTGATGGCCCTTGTAAGGGTGTTACTTTGGTTCATCTTCATAAACAGTGAACCAATCCCTAACTGACCAGTGACAGGGACATTTTAAATAAGGAAACATTTCCACTAACGTGATTTATTCTTTCTGAATCAGTAGCCTATAAACATAAATGAGTACTAAAGTACAGAAGGTTGGACTGACATCATGATTTAGTGATCAACCAAATATTAATTCATAAATAAAAATGGAAGGGGAAAGGCATCACATTAGTAGCAGTATAAAAGATGTTTAATTCATCAATGTCTGTATTTATTTGTTTTTGGAAGATAACAAGCACCCATTAACTTACAACATAGATAGTTTTAACTGTACCCATGTGTCCTGGATAGCAGTCAAATGCAATTACATACTGCCAAGATAGACTGTTCTGTGCACATTACTATAAATAATAACACCAGGGGTGTTGAAAAGGCAGAGTATAAAACTAGATAATTTGTGCAACAATTCCTATGGCACTAATGTAGCAAGTTATACAGCAAAAAATCTCCCTTTTTTGCTTAGTAACTTATCTTTCAATTTAGCATGAGAGCTGCCTTCTAATATTTCAGACTGTTGCGGAACCATACTATATAGTCAAACAGCTTCTTTTTTCTGCATACCCAGCTGCTACACAAATACCCCTGTGCATTTTTTCAGTTGTTTAGTGTGATACCTGCAGTGTGCACAGCTGCCTAGTGCAAAGCTTCATTCTGAAACAAAATGCTACCCTTCAGTATTACAGCACACTTCCACATTCATTACCATTGATTACTTGGTATCAGCAGGTCTAGTTCTGAATGCAAAGTAACTCTAGATGGCTGCTTTCCATCCCTGACACTCCACTGTGGCTTCTGCCTTTGATTACGCTATAAATCCTGTTAGAGAAGTCCTCATTGTCTATTCTTTGCATACACATTGCAGTGGCAAAGGAACACAGAATCTGAAAAAGTACTTGGGTGGGCCAGTTTCAATGTGTTTAGCTCTCAAGCCTGTGTCATCCACAGCCAATGTCATAAATGCAGATTAAAGGAAAACTATAACCCTTTCGTTATTCAAAGAACCAATGAATACTAATGTCATTCACTAGATGAACAGATGTTGACGATCTATTTTAGAACTAAGATCACCATGTTTAAAACATAACCGCATGTGTGCACTCAGTAAATAATGGACAAAACACTCCTCATAAACAAAAATAAATTGCACTTTGCACATCGGTAAGACTAATTTTATATATAAAATGTATTTACTGATCTTATGACTTTTATTACAATTCCTGTAAGATTTTATAACCTAAAGGTTAAAACACCTCTACAATAAACAAGTATACTGCAGTGCAGACTTTTAATTAAAATGTTTAAACCACAGGAGTATTGTTCAGGATAGCAGTTTTTCAAAATTTCTGTAAGTGGCACTTTCAACAATGCAGTTAAGGAACAAATTATTTTCTTCCCCAAAGGCGATAATCAGATCTATGGTCTTTACATGCAGACTCAAAACTGCTTAGTAATTTCTTTCTAATCAGTTCTGATGTAATACAAAAAAGGTGTTTTTGAGTTTTTGACATTTTCAGAATTCACCCTAGGACTAAGTCAAGGCAGCATGCATTGTCAGAATTCACCCTAGGACTAAGTCAAGGCAGCATGCATTGTCAGAATTCACCCTAGGACTAAGTCAAGGCAGCATGCATTGTCAGAATTCACCCTAGGACTAAGTCAAGGCAGCATGCATTGTCAGAATTCACCCTAGGACTAAGTCAAGGCAGCATGCATTGTCAGAATTCACCCTAGGACTAAGTCAAGGCAGCATGCATTGTCAGAATTCACCCTAGGACTAAGTCAAGGCAGCATGCATTGTCAGAATTCACCCTAGGACTAAGTCAAGGCAGCATGCATTGTCAGAATTCACCCTAGGACTAAGTCAAGGCAGCATGCATTGTCAGAATTCACCCTAGGACTAAGTCAAGGCAGCATGCATTGTCAGAATTCACCCTAGGACTAAGTCAAGGCAGCATGCATTGTCAGAATTCACCCTAGGACTAAGTCAAGGCAGCATGCATTGTCAGAATTCACCCTAGGACTAAGTCAAGGCAGCATGCATTGTCAGAATTCACCCTAGGACTAAGTCAAGGCAGCATGCATTGTCAGAATTCACCCTAGGACTAAGTCAAGGCAGCATGCATTGTCAGAATTCACCCTAGGACTAAGTCAAGGCAGCATGCATTGTCAGAATTCACCCTAGGACTAAGTCAAGGCAGCATGCATTGTCAGAATTCACCCCAGGACTAAGTCAAGGCAGCATGCATTGTCAGAATTCACCCTAGGACTAAGTCAAGGCAGCATGCATTGTCAGAATTCACCCTAGGACTAAGTCAAGGCAGCATGCATTGTCAGAATTCACCCTAGGACTAAGTCAAGGCAGCATGCATTGTCAGAATTCACCCTAGGACTAAGTCAAGGCAGCATGCATTGTCAGAATTCACCCTAGGACTAAGTCAAGGCAGCATGCATTGTCAGAATTCACCCCAGGACTAAGTCAAGGCAGCATGCATTGTCAGAATTTATCCTAGAACTGAGTCGACAACATGCATATTCGGCTGTCACAGTTAAGAGTTCAGAGAAATGTTAAAGGGAGATATATTATTGCATAGAAAGACCACTGGTATTGCAGAGATGGACAGGATGGAAATGATATATTCAAGGTGGAAAGAAACATGGCAAAATTCACAGCACTCTTAGGCAGTGAAACAGAAAAAAATATACAAAGGTGGACAAAGACAGAGACTGGAGGACAGAGAACAGGAAACTGATCAGAAAAGAGGAGGGTGTAGTACAAAGGATGATACAATTGGAATGAGCGATACCGTAAAACATACTAGAGCAGCCTATTAGAGAAGACAATAACATGGTTAACTGTTGGTTCATGTCAGCTATACCTACCATGTACAAAAACAGATATAAACACAGAATAGGAATGTGGGCTACACAAAATGATGAACAGGCTAGACAAAAGCAGCAAGTCATGATGGGGCAACATAATACAAATGTTCTAAGAAACACCAACATGCATCAGGTTTCACAAGTTATGTGCCTCCCCTTCCCTCCAGCTGTTCCCCTATACTTCTCTGCATCTACAGACATGATATAAAGTAGTGTCATCACCTCCCCCAGAGCCTGTCCGATTACTGATGTCTGTAGTTATCTTATTAGCCAGTGCCTTGATTGCCAGACCTGCATCTTCTTTTTCTGTTTTTGAGTTCATATGTAACTATGGTGACTAAGGCTGTGGTGTGAAAACTGCTCAAAATGCAGATGGGGATGTAAATAATTATCAATCCGGTGCACACATGTGAAAACGTTTTCATGAAGCTTAAACATCCTAAATTTTACTACAAGGTAAACAGCTGCACTGTAGTCAAACCCTTCCTAGAGTATTAACCATTCCTGCTCTTGAAGCCATTTTTCTAAATGTAAAGGAAAACGCTATCTCGATATTCAACCAAAAGACAAAAGCTAATCACTGTCAGATAGGTTAATGAGAATACCAGTGTCAGCTGAGAGTCATAAATTTACCAACATTCAGCTGGGCATAAAGACCAAAAAAAAAGCTTCTATCCTTGATGAAAGATTTCAACAATGCCCTTACTCACCCATTTCCGTCATTCGAACTTACATAACTGAATCAAATGCTGCAAGAAAGGCATTCAAAAAAAAAAGTCCAGGGAGATGATATCCTTTTCTGCTTCAATCACATCTTTGAATATTCAGTGCACATTGATGTTCTGCACCTTAGCATACCTGCTCAGGTCTCCTGACCCAGGTATGATACCTTAGTATGTATTCTCCCTACCTATTATAAATAACCATGAAATTCTGTTTCATGAAGCCAAATAATATGCAGTACAAAACCTTAAAATAAGTCATGTTAGAGGGCAGCAATTGGGCTGAAATGTAGATCTTCCCACTTTAAAGACTACTCTGATCAGGACTGAATTCCAGCTGCTATCTTTCCAGTTTTGAAATGTTGGTCCACTACCACATTAACATATCTCTTTCATTCTCCTCATTTACAAGAATAAGTAGACATCATAACAAAAATACTACTTGCCAAGTTTTAATGACTAGCCCAGCTCCCCTCTTACCTAGATTAAAAAATAGTAATTTCACTCTTAGCTTGTCTGATCAGCTAAATCCATTTCCACCCCAGTAACGCCAAACTAGATGATATTGGAAAGTGAGGTCTTGCACTAGGGCAACTATAGCTGTGGGTATAAGTGAAGTGAGAAAAGAGTGAAAAGTATGTTTAACTGTTAGCCTTACAACAGAACAGGTGGACCCGCTATGCACCTGCTGCATGGTGTTTTTATGTGCACATTACGTCACCTCTGTTGTATCAAGAAATAGTACCTAAAGTTACTGGTGAGCTGAAACATTGGAGGGCTTCAGACAAGTATGTGAGAATCTGACTGCCATCTGTGGCTTACAAATGAAAATTCTTCATTTGCAGAAAGCCTGAAGAAAACACCCCAGGGAAATGGGTATTAGGCCTACTATTGATGACCTCATCTCAAGTCTGCTATCAGTAATGTGCCATTTCTGGGATAACATGTAGGTAGCATGAGTTACAGGCTTACCATTATACTGTCGCCCTGTACATCTGCGACTGCAAATGTGTGAAAAGATATTTTCAATGGTATTAGCAAACCAAAAGATGCTGAAGACACAAATGGGGAATGCCAGTGTGCATTCACACTTTTTTGAATTTGGCATCCTTTACTGCAGTGAGTCCTCAGAGTTAGTATATATAATTAGCGGGGGGGTGCGGGGTGCAAGAGGGCTTGCCCCCCCCCCCGCTAAATGTGTTGAGAATGACACCAGATGTTGAGGTAAGTTTGAAAAAATGTCAACAGTTCGAATTCGAACTCTTGATATTTTTTTACTTTATTGTTATGCTTGTAAGCTAATATTAATTTCGACAATGTTTTTCGAGTATGTGATTACTCGCACAAAACATTGTCGAAATTATGATGGTAAACCTGAGTCACAATGTTTATCTAGAATTTATTCCCAGTTACATGGGTCAGAAAGACACTTCTGCACTACATTCCTTATGGACGGAGAGACTATCTGGGATAGTGTCTATGTCTCTTATGGGCAATCTGTAAGATACTCAATGCATAGGCACAAATTCATGTCATTTTTATTTATTTATTTGCAGTTTGATTACCAGGGAAGTCCACTGGGCTGAACTGACCCATTTTCAGTGGAGTCCAGGGGAGAAAAACTCCAAGATGCATTATACAATTTAGTTACAACTGATAGTTAATATTAAAGATAATATTATGTAGAATAGTTACTCGTAAATGCATTCAATATCATGCATAGTTAACAAATTCATTAAGATTGAAGGCAGGGATCATACAGTTTCATTTGAGGAAAACAGATATGCGTTAGGTGTGGAAACAGTTTACATACAAACCTTTTAAGAAAATGTAAATAAGCTTTACATACACACATCAACAGTAGAATGCTATTTACAATATTTACAAGGTTGGGCTGTGTGAGGGTAGCTGTAGGAGTTACTGAGAGCTTAGAGAGAAGCTACAGAAATTGTTGAGGGCTTAGATAGATCTTTTTGCCCCTAGGGTTATATTGGCTTGCGAGGGCTCTTAATCCATTAGCCTAGTAATCTTCTATGAACCTATGAACTTCTATGAACCTATGAACTTATATGAGCCTATGAACTTATATGAAGAAGAAGAACTAGTGGGAAACTGGTATTAACAGAGTATAGCAACTGCTGAGATGGCAGATTGCCCTGAAAACAGCAGACTTTGAAGACTGACCTGGTCTGGTGTCTTAGACCCCATTACTGATTTCATACCTTTTGCCTGAATGCCTTGTATAAAGAGTCTTTGGACTAATTACTCGGCATGTGGTCAATGACACCATTGAGAAGGCTAGTACAGTTTCCCAATTACCCCAAAGCACTGTCTGGGTAAGACTGAATGCTCAGGGTAATGGAAACTATCCATAGACAACAAGAAGCAGCTTGTTAACAGCTTCTAGCCTTAATCCTCCACTTTAACTGCCAGGCTAGTGCTATCGGTCTTCTAATTTCAGCTCTGCAAGGCAGTGAGCACTGAAAAAACGTTCAGATTCAAATGGTGGCAGAAGTAAGTGGTGTATTATGGTTAAAAGTGCTGGTGCCGGTGGTATGGACAGCAGCTGATGCTGTAGTAATACAAAACAAAGATGAACAGACAACACTGGTAAATGTCCTGTTTCATAATCAGATGTGTAAATAAGCACTTTGAAGATCTGGTAGGCATATATTTAGATTTTGTTTGATCATTGAAGGGGCATTTTTTTGCAAATTTTACACAATGACAGCCATTTAAAAAAAAAAAAAAAACCTCTTAACCCTGGCACAGAGGACAATCATATGAGTCATGTGCACTTCTGCAATAAACCTGAGTACTGAAATTGCTGTCAGGTACACAGTATCATAAATAAGAATTTGCTAAAAGATTGTTTTTTTTTTCTCTGATCAGTCACTGAAACTAAGCAAGTGCATTACATATCTATAATCAGAATGAATAAAAATGGTGGTGGGATATTCCTAGGCACTGCTATAAGGAAATAGCACTGGAAGCTTTACCAGGCTGAATCCTTCCATGGGGACAAAGACAGTGGCTGGAGCATGATATGCTGGTTAATTTTCAGATGCTGAGCTACTCTCCATTCTACTTATTCGTGTGTGTGTGTGTGTGTGTGTGTGTGTGTGTGTGTGTGTGTGTGTGTGTGTGTGTGTGCGTGTGTGCGCATGTGTGTGTGTGCGTGTGTGCGTGTGTGTTCATGTGTATGTATGTGTGTATGTATGTCTGTCTGTTTGGTTAGAACTACACATTTCAATGCTCTTCACAACACTTTTAAAGAAAATTTCAAGCTGCATTTTCACCACTCACTATTCTGCAAACAATACAGCCTAGCTATGTACATGTATCTACTTCTAAAAAAAATGCATTTGTATGCCTCCACACCTGCTTTCAAAAGGACAAACCTAAATGCAAACAAATGCATGAATTATATTTAGATGTCCTACTTTCTTGGTCACAGAAACACCATTGAAGGCATCCCAAAGAACACAATACATGTTTTATGTTTTGTATTTCTGTTTTGGCTAACACAGAAATTAGTTTATTTTGCGGCAACTATGAGACAAAATGAAACAATGCCAGTATAATCTGCTTTACAATAAAATAAAAATTTACATAAGGCTGGCAGAGAAGCTGTGATTGTGATCTATAAACAGGCATATATTTTCTTTATAGTTTAATAGTAATAACTGCTGAAAAAGTATGACTAGCCTCAAAGTATGAGAGCTGCATAAAACATATAAAGACTGTATGCACATTATAGGAGATTACAGTCCTTTCATGAAAATCAAGTGGTGTTTGAATACTAAAAAATACAATAAATAATACAATCCAAACAGGTCTCTGAGAAGCTCACAGCATAGAAAAAGGTACCTAGGCCTGTTGAGGTTGCTGAGAGAAATAGACTTGACAATTTTAGAAACAAAGTGCAGAATGCTTTATTCTAGGATCAAGACATTAATGTGCCACATGAATTCAGGAAGAGTGCATTAAATGGTGACCAGATTATAGTTGTTGTGGTTGGGATTCTTGTATTAAGTTAATTATGCGAGCTACATCCTGTAGTTGTTGACAGGATTTCTATAGCTGTACCGCTTAGTCAAAAATAAGAGCTGATATTATCAATCTTAGTTTTAGGTGTATTGTAGTTTCCTAATTGGTTCTGTAGCTAATGAAACAGAATATCTATCCCACATTATATGCCATGAGCTCAGTATGGTAATTACCTCTTTTCTTCGAACCTGCTCCTTCCTGTTTTTTTTTTCCTTAGTTCTGCTACCTCCCTCAGCTCTAAACTACAAGGTGCCCCCAGGATGATTTTAAACACTCTGTGATTAAAAAAAAGTACCTGAAAGCTCACTGCAAACCTGCCAAAATTATTTATAAATAAGAAAGTGTGTATAAATGTTTTTTCCTATTAATCGGCTGTTCAATGTGCATATTTTTTGGCTTGAATAGTTGTTTTAATATTACGCATTTTTTTTTAGACTTGTAATTTATTATTTATTTATTGACATTTGTTAACTGGGAATGTCCACTGGGTTGAAAACCCATTTACGTGGAGGCCCGGAGAGAAAAGCTCCAGTTACAACATTCAGAGATAATTACATGGGGCGGAGCCTAGATGGCCAATTGGTAACAGCTTTTCTCTTGAGCTCCACATCAGTTACTAGAAAACAGGGGAATTATTAATTAAAATTCTATCAGCTACTGCCTAAAAGTTGAATAATCTGCTTTAGAATCTGTAATCTACTATATATATAACTTTGAAGCATTTTTTTTTAAAGATTTTCCTGTCAAATGAGATGAGCAACTCAAAAGCTTCACATTCTGATTCTGATTCTTCACTAAAAAAGAGATCCAGTCTATATCTGCCACTCTTCAGGAATTATCCTTAAAGATGGACAGATTTACTGATCATCTTGAAAATTTAAAGATAAGATGTCAACAACAAACAGATGTTTTAAAGGAAATTCTCCAGAAACAACAATCTAAAATTTTGGACATTGAAACTTCTCTGAGTGATATAGATGGAAGGTTAAAAGAAGATGAATCTCACTGTGAACTTAAATTGCAACAAAATAAGTGGCTGATAAATAAGGTAGATGATGTTGAAAATAGAGAAAGGAGAACAAATATCAGAATTTTTGGTGTTCCTGAGAAGACGGAAGGAGAAGATATCATCTCTTTTCTAAATACCTGGCTTCCTGAAATTTTGGACTTAAAGTTTGTCATATGGAATTGAAAGAGCACACAGAGATATTGGGAAACCTATTCCTTCTTCTCCTAATGCTTCCCCAAGGTCAATAGTTGTGAAGTTCCTATCCTTTATAGACAAAGAACTTATACTAAAAACAGCCTGGAGGAAAAGTCCTTTGTCATTCAAAGGAAATCAAATAAGGTTTGACAATGACTATTCCACAAGAGTTCTAGAAATGAGAAAAACTCTTGGCCATTGGTAAAATTATTAAAGCAAAATAAAATGAAAGCTCAACTTGTCTATCCAGCTAAAATCAAAATTACTCATCAAAATGAACTGAGAACTTTCAATAATATCGAAGAAGCTGTTCCCTTTATTCAGAACAAAAACATTGCAATCCCAGAAGGAATGGATTGGTCACCATCTTCAACTCTCAAAAGATCATCTGACAAAAATAACTGGTCAGATGTAAAGAAGAAGAAGCTAAAGACTGGTCTTAAAAGTACTGGACGTTTAAGTTCTCTCAAAGGTCAAGCTACACTATAAAGTGTTCATGAGCATCTAAAAAGTATGTACCACTAATTTACTTTATTTGCAAATACTCTTTTACTCACTTTTTCAATGAAATATATAACATGAATTAAAATTAAATTTCTCTCATCTGAATAGAACCATTTAAAATACTAAATGACATAAACAGATTCTATGTACACATGCTTTTGCTCTAGTTTGGATTCTAACCTTTTAATAATTTTAAAATTTCAGTCATATGGCTGGGAACATGAAAGTTAGTTATCAGAGTTAGTTTTTATGTACATATGTGTTTACTGAAATATATTTAACAACTTTATTAGAACGTATCATTTTATCAAGGCTTAGATTTTTTTCTTCACATATAATCACTTCATTTGTTTTAAATTAGCGTTTCAGCATTCCCTGGACTACATGAAAAGAGACATAGAGGAGCTCTCTGATCATGTAGCCCAGGACGGTATAACCTTGACCTTGAGTAGCATCTTACCCTCACCAAGAATGATGCTACAGTATAAAGACAAAATGATCAATTTTAACAATTGGCTAAAGTATTGGTGTCATTCAAAGGGGATCCAGTGTCTGTCAGCCTGGGATGACATGCTCGACAAGCCACGTTGCTTCACTAGGGACGGCTTGCACCTGTCTCCTCTGGGCTTTCGAATATTGGCTAAGGCTCTTGCCACCCCCATAGTGCCTTTTATAGGCAAGGCTCAAAAGACAAACCCACCTCCATAGACAAAAGGAAAAAGAAACTAAGGATAATGCTGCTCAATGCCAGAAGTCTAAACCTCAAGATGCACGCACTCAAGGCTCTCCTCAGTATGGAGAATATAGATATCTGTGCAGTAACAGAAACCTGTTTCAAGGCTCCTGAGAGCACCCCAGCACTAACAGGTTATACCTCTTACTATGCTTTTCAGCCTCATAACTCGGACCGAACTACAAAAGGAGGGAGAGTATCCATAGTCATCAAAGATGCCCACACCTCCAGGTTAGTGGCACTGCATGAAGCATCAGAGACCATCCATGTGCAACTAACAGTGGGCAAAACTGCCTTTCAGGAACCCCACTCAGCTTTCCTGAGAACACTGGAGGATATGAAGGTCTCTCCAAACACCATTATATTGGGTGACTTCAACTACCCAAAAATAGACTGGGAGCACTACTCAAGCCCCAACACCCTCGCCCAATGGTTCCTAGAATTTATAAACTCAAATGCTATGGAACAACTGGTCACCACTTCCACAAGAGGGGAAAACATATTGGACCTGATCATCACCAACATGGGGACTTTACATTCCATACCAGAGGTACACCCCTCATTGGTAAGATCTGACCATAAATTAATCTCACTGGTCATCCATATCCCATCCCCACCCCCAGCCAAGGAAACCACGGTGAAGAACTTCTCAAAAGCAAACGTAACACTTCTCAAAACCGAAGTGGAATCCTTCAAAGCCCCCGGGCCAGTGGAAAATACGGCCCAAACTGCAGAATCCTTTACAAACACATTCTATGGACACCTACAGGAATGCATGGATCGTGCTATCCCAAATAAAACCAAGACTCACTCCTCCAAAGGCAGGAGACCTGTCAGGTGGACCCCAGCCATAAATAAGCTATACAACAGAAGGAGGAAGCTACTACATGATAGAGCAAAATCCCAAAAAGGGAAGGCATCTCTGATCAGTACTATCAAGAAAATATGATCCCTCATAAAATCATCTAAGGCCAGCCTCGAAAGAAAAATGGCACAAGACGCTAAAGATAATCACAAGGCCTTCTTTAGTTATGTCAGGAAACTGGGTGGCAACTCCCAGATATGCTCTGAGTTAGTGCAAAATGACAAAAAATACACTGAACCCACAGACATTGCCAACATCCTGGCAGACAGGTTCAGTGCAAACTCCCCCCCCCCTTCCCCCCCAAAAGAGCAAATGTCTATCCCAACAGAGTGTAGCCTCCCTGACATCACAGATGCACAGGTGAGAGCTGCCATCTCCAAAGCAAAAAACACAGCATCAATGGGACCGGACGGTGTCCCTGGCTGCATCTTACACGAGCTCCAAGAAGAACTGAACCCTCACATAAAGTCATTGTTCAATCTCAGCCTTACTACATGATATGTACCCAAGGAATGGCGTACAGCAACAGTGGTCCCACTCCACAAAGGTGGTGCCACAATGGACCTCGGAAACTGTCGCCCTATAAGCCTGACTAGCCTGGTCAGCAAAGCTATGGAGCGTATCATCATGGAACTCATAAACAAAGACATTGGGAACCTCCAAACACTGGATCCTGCCCAATTCGGCTTTGTTAAGGGCAGATCTTGCCTCTTGAACCTGGTCGACTTCTTTGAAACAGTCACCAAAGCCATAGATGAAGGGAAGGTAGTCCACACAGCCTACCTGGACCTCGCAAAAGCCCCACTCAGGCATCACAAATAAGCTCACCAGCTTAAATATCAACCCCTGTGTCACAAGATGGGTTGCAAACTGGCTCAGGGATAGAACCCACATGGTCAGAATTGCAGGTGCCATTTCAGACTCCAAACCAGTTACAAGTGGCGTCCCACAAGGCTCAGTCCTGGGACCTCTCTTGTTCGGTACATATTTTTCTGAGGTACAGGCTAACACGGGAGGACTATGGCTGACCAAGTTCGCAGATGACTGCAAACTGGGTGCCATAATCGACTCACCGACTGACACAAGCTTCCTCCAATAGGGTCTCACAGAGATGGATAACTGGTGCCAGAGCCATGGCCTAAAGTTAAATGCCAAAAAGTACATAGTCATCTACTTTGCAGTAAACAAAGTGCTCACAAATTACCACGTAGGTGGTAATCCCTTAAGTACAGAAGAAGTAATTAGGGATTTGGGGACCCAAGTAGATAGCAATCTCTCCTTTGACAATCATGTTGCCAGAGTGGTTAGAAAGACCTTCTATATAGCCCACCTTATCATGAAAGGGTTCACATCTAGATCAAGAGAGGTCATTGTGCCCCTCTACTCATCACTCATCAGGCCCATAATTGAATACAGTGCCCCATTTGGAATGTACCTTACCCGACACCTGCAGCAACTGGAAAAACCCCAAAAGTACCTCACCAAGAGGATCAAGGGACTCAAACAGATGCCCTACGCAGTTATTCTAAAGAAACTCCAGCTATACTCAGTTGCTTACTGCCTACTTAGAGGCGATCTGTGCCTGACATATAAAGCCATGTTCAAACCAGAATTAATGGACATGCTCCACCTCAGGAAATCCAAATCCCTTAGAGCTACACACTCCAGGGACTTAAACCTCAGCACAAAAATAAATAGGACATGCTGGAGGGACAGATTCATATCCCAGAGGCTCCCCTCACTCTGGAACAAAATCCCAATCCATGTTAGGCAGAGCCCCTCAATGACCCTCTTCAAGAGAAATCTTGACGAGTGGATGGGAGATCATAGGTTTACCCCTGGGATCTCTTCTGTGTCCCTACTAGAGAGAGGCACAGTAAACTAACCTTAAAAGGGCTATCTTCTGTGACCTACTATACAGAGGCGCAGTCAACTAATCTAAAAGGGTGGAGAAAGCCAAACACACTCTGGCTAGGCTTATAAATGCCCTAGGGCAGATAGCCTAGTATCAACCTATGAACCTATGAAACTGACAGTTAATTGTTTTCCTTCATGAAATACAGTCTCGAGCTTTGTTTCTAAATATGAGGCGGTTTGTCTTCACTTGACTGCATTTGTGGTTGTTTGGATGCTTAGATTCAAGCGATATGAGTAGATCGCCTTTGATAGTGAACCGAGTGTAATGATGAGCCTTTATGTATTGTTTCCCTTTATTTTATATATATATATATATATATATATATATTATATATATATATATATATATATATATATATATTTATATATATCTATATCTATATATATATATATATATATATCTATATATATATATATATATATAGATATATATATATTTTTTTTTAACTAATATACAGTTTATATTGATTTATTTACTGTTGTTCCAATAGTCAGCACTTGTCTAGATAGTACGTACAATATTAAATAATGTTTATTTAAAACTATAGTAGTTTAAAAGTAATGTTAGTTAATATTGTATCTGGCTTTCACATAGAACTGGTTCCCATAGCAACTTAAAGCAGTGATATGCTAATTAAAGATGACATCATGCCCGAACATTCTGAATAGATTAATATACTGAATAAGTGAACATTTTGGCTTCTCATACGTTTTGTATTTGTAAATCGCATACACTAGTACTTACATATTTGCTATAATGATTGTATGTTTGCATGTTCAACTATTAAATACATTCAAGCATTAATAAAATTAACTACTGCTGGAAAACAGATTTTGTTTTACTAGCATCGCTCGTAACATTTGATTATACTTGTGGTGGCTCTGTGCTTTATCTTAATTGATCATGTATTACGAATCTTGTCAAGGGCGCTAGTTCCTTGCTATAATGGTTGTTATCAACATAAAAGCATCAAAAACAAAAGTAAGCATGCTTTAAATGAAATGAATAGATTTATTGTTAACATGGCATTCTTATTAATATCTTCACTCAGAGATATATAGTTTCTGCGAGTCACAGGTACACATAAAAAGCAATTTTAAATACTCCCAGTCTGATTCTGTATACATGGAATTCTCTTTAAATCTAGACAGAAGCCTAGGACATTAACTGCATTCCTTTAATTAGTAATATTGCTTATAGACTTATAAATGGCAACTGATACAAGCTTTTGTTGGGAAGCAAACTTTGTATAACTAACATCACTTGTAAGTAATTAATCATTTCTACAGCGGCTTTGCGCTTTATGCCGCTGAGTTTGTATCACAGATCTTTTAAAAGTCTTCAGCTTTCATTAAGTTGCTATGTTATCATAACCAGTCTTCCTGCTGAGAATTTAAAAGGTAGAGAGTATGGAATTCTGGGTGATGCATGAGGTCATGATGAAATTTAATGGAATGTCCCAAATGACAAATATTGTTTAGAGCAGTAAATTCCGCTTGCTTTTTTCCTTTGCTCTAAACTTGGACATTTCAATTATATATTACTGGAATTACTTAATAAAGTATTAAATACCAGTAGATGTGATGTAATGCTATTAAATCATATTAAATTCTATAAATTGACTACGGAATAGTGAGACAATGACAAAATGTTACTGTGAAAAGCTTAAAAATTTTGGGTAACTGCAACTAGTTATATATTTAATTAGAAGTATTAATGAAATGATGACCAATACAATTTCATTTATTTAGAGCCTTATGACTTATTACATCTCTTGAATGATTTTCTAAGTATGATAATGTCTTATTTTAGCTATCAACACATGTTGATTAACAGGATATTTATTAATTTAGTTATAAGTTGTATTATACTAACATCACTTCCCTTCATAATAAAAATAGAGAAACTATAAAGTATTTTGAAATTGTCATAGTCTGACTTATAATACATTTAACCTTGAAATAGTTTGATAAAACTTCTCCATTTATTCTTAGTCAGGCTTCTATTACTTGTTTAGTGAAGACTGTATGATATTTTAGGGACTTTTAGTTTATTAAATATTTAACCATATTAGTATTTTTATATAATGTCTTCAAATTATGACTCTAATGTTTTATTGTTTCTTCTCACTGATGTTAACAATACTGGTTTACTTATCAATTCTGATACTATTGCTTATATAATCATTTGTTTACCTAAATACTTATCTTTTGATAACCTATTCATACATATGCACTATTAAACTATTAATAATTTGATTCTGCAAAGATTCATATAGTAATAGAAATATGTCCCTTGCAATTAATTAATTATTTTTTTCTTTGTATTTTTCTCTTAGCTATTTAAGTCTAAAAACACTGACCATAATTAACGTATATATTACATCAATATTTTGTTGTTCTCTCATACTAATTAACTTATAGAATATACATATATTATATATATTGGAGCCTCAAATTAGGCAATATTATTCAAATCTTTGGTATGATGGATAACCTGACTGGATATTTTTGTCCTCTCAGGTTAGGAATGGATTTCATTCCATGACAGATAAAGGTTTTACTGAAGTTAACTTATTCTTTTAAAGAAATGTTTTCCTTTTTCAGGCCTCAACTTAATTCTAAGTTTTATCTTTTAATGAGAGTTAGCAAATTATTTTCAAAATATAGCTTTCTCAAGAAGGATATGCAGGATTTAAATAATACAAGTATTTGTTACCATATCATTTTCAAAATTCCCAACCTTTGAGTAAATAAGATAGAATTAACCTTTCTTTCTCTAAATGCTAATGGTTTAAATAACCCAGTGAAAAGATCTTATTAAAATACTTGAAATTAAATAAAGCACAACTAATTTTTCTACAAGAAACTCATTTTAAAATTAAAGATAGTTTTATTTGGAATCCAAATGAATACTTAAGAATATCCAACTCTTCATATGTCAAAAAACTAGAGGAGTATTAACATTATGGAAGAAAAGCATTCTCTCTCCTCAAATTATCTATAATTATAAAGATAAAGAAGGACTTCTATCAATTATAATCATAAAATTAGTAATAGGATTTGGACATTAGTTAATGTTTATTGGTTTCCTGGTATTGGAGTAAGAACAATAAGAAAACACTTAGAATTTATAATTAAAAATTCTAAGAGTAGCCTGATCCTAGGAGGGGACTTTAACTGTTTATTCAATGATTCAGAAATTTCTAATAAAAATCTTTTTGTATTACCTCTATAGGGAAGAATTTTTAAAAATGGATAGATAATTTACAGCTATTTGATTTATTTTATCTTAAAAATAATAATTCACTGGATTTTTCACATTGTGATTTTAGATACAAGACTCATACTAGAATTGATAACATTTTTATATCTCAAGATCTAAAAACAAAAATACAATACTTTACAATAATCCAGTGTCCTATATCTGATCATAATGCACTCATTTTTTCAACTTCAAACAAAATTCCAGCCTATATTACCAAATTAAAACAGTTTAAACCTTGGTTAGATTCAAAAATAATTTTTTTGGATACAAATCTAAATAGTAAAGTAAATATAGTAATTATCTGGGATTCCTTGATAGCTTATTTATATGCAGACATTACATGGTTTAATAATAAAACAAAGGAATGGGAGTCTGAACTATCTAACATATAAAAACAAATCATATTAATTAACAATGATATTACAAAAACTTTCTTAAACAAGAAAAAATAAATTGAATCTTTAAATAAAAATATGATATCCTAACCCACAAAACTAACTTAGCTTTAGAAAAATTTAAATTAAATTCTTTATCGGTTTCTCCAAAGTACATGCATAATCTAGCATTGAGAATTAAAAGACACTCTATTGAAAATAATATTGTGAGTGTGTTTCATGACAGAAGAAAGAATAAAAATGTTTCTGATATAGGGGATGTCTTGGATGCCTTTAGATTTCACTTTTCAGAAGAATACTAAAACAAAAAACATCAATATAAAGTTTCATATAAGGATCTGGACCTTTCTAAAATAAAAAGCTTACCAGAAAACTTAACAGATGAAATTCAGAAAAGAATTTCCTTAAAAGAAATTATTGAAAAAATTAAGAAAGTAAAAGCAATAAATCACCAGGAATAGATGCTATTATTAATGAGATTTATAGGCTTCTGCCACACTTGGCTGTATCAGTTTTACATAAGGCTCTAAATGAGTTATACTTATGAGGTATAATTCCACCTTCATGGAAATATTCATTAATTACCCGTATACTAAAATAAAATAAAGATTCTCATTTGTGCAGCTCATATAGGCCAATTTCTCTGATTAATAATGATTACAAAATCCTAATGTCTATTTCAGTTAATAGATTCAAGAAATCACTACTGCATCTTATCACTGTAGATCAAATGGGATTTATATATAATAGACATACTCAAGATAATATACAAAGAATTATAACTACCATAGATATTTTAAATAGAGAAAACCAAGAAGCTCTCATAATTACCCTTGATATTGAGAAAACATTCGACTCACTAAACTGGAATTTTCTCTTTAAAATTCTTGAACTATATAAGTTTACTATTCAATTTATTTCTTTTGTAAAATATATTTACAGTGATAATTTATCCTACGTAAAATTAGGTCCATTTGTGTCTGAATCTGTTGAAATAACTAAAGGTACTAAACAAGGATGCCCAATGTCCCCAATCTTATTTGTTTTAGCAATAGAACCTTTCTCCTTGACAATCCAATCTAATCCTAAAATTAAAGGATTTAACATAAATAATCAATTTGATTCTAAGATAATGTTATTTGCTGATGATATTCTACTTACTTTAAAAAATTCAGAAGAGTCCTTACAAGAATTAGATCTGTTAATTAAAAAAAAATATTGTATCTCAGGATTAAAAATTAGCAGTTCTAAATCTAAACACATATTTTTAAAGAATAAAAAATGAATGATAACATTAAATTGATTACAAATGAAATTATTGGGAAACGGGTCCCTTCTTTAAAATATTTAGGAGTTGAAATATGTGAAACTTTTGATTTAACTTTAAATACTAATTATAATAACATTGTAAAAATATTAAACGATCTTACAGAGAAATGGAATAATTTACATTTAAATTTTGAAGATAGATTACAATTAATTAAAATGATTTTACCTAAAATAAATTATATTGCTTTATTTATTTCTATACTACCAAATAAACACACTTTAAAAGTAATAAATAAAATTCTTTTAAAATTCTTATGGCACCCAAAAAAATAGAATAGATTTATCAAATCATATTAGACCATGGGAGCTAGCAGGAATACATTTCCCAGATTTAGAGTCATATATTAAAGCTTCTAATTTCAAAATAATTTTAAACTGGATTAATCCAAACTTCTCTTCAACTTGGAAATCTCTACAGGCAGTCATACTAAATGAAAATAAATTAATAAAAAAATTACAATTTAATGATCTAAGTAATAAGCTTTGGTATGCACTTTGTATTAATTTACAATATAATACTACTAAATTCACTAACCTAAATTATATAAACTCTATAATACTTTAAGAGGTTTTGTTAATAAAAATATTGATATTAAATTGTGGATACAGTTACTATTTTCTTTCAAAATTACAAAAAACTTCTTCAATGATATTAGTATGGATATTCTTAGTAATTGGGAAGGGAAAAATGTTACTTGTTGGTATCATTGCACAAATGCACATAATTTAATTAAAATGTTTAATTTACCGAAATCAGATTGGTTAGCTCTTAATAGCTTAATTCCATTCACTCAAGATTTATGCAGAACAATACAAATGTCTTTTTTAATTTTTTTTCCCAAATTTATAACTATTATACACGGAACATTACAAGGAGGATGCACTTGGAAAGATTTAACCTCAAAACTTTATAGAGTTATTATTAATTACAAATCTACTCCTAATCAGAAATTTTGGGATTTTATTACTAAGGATTTTACGTTGTCTCTAACATCTGAAAATAAAGCTAATATTTTACTTTCTATTAAATTAACTTCTAATTTGCAGGTCTGGAAGATTTTTTCCTGGAAATTTTTATATAGAGCCTTTTACACTCCTCATAAAATTGCTCAATTTAATCTCTCTAAGGAAGTAAAATACTGGAGATGTTCAATAGTTTGTAAAGCTGACTGGTCTCATATTTTTTATGAATGCTCTCACATAAGGAACTTTTGGGAAGATGATGCTACATTTCTTCAAGCTATTTTCATTGATTCTTTTATTTTATCAAAATCTTTAATTTTTTTGAATGTAAATGATTATATTATATTGAATAACAACAATAAATATCTTCTTTGGTCACTATTGGCAGTTGCCAGAAAATGTATTCCGAGAAAATGGAAATCACCATCCATTCCAACTTTTGAAGACTTCACAATTTTGTTGGATAAAGTAACATCAATGGAAACACAAGCTAAAGAATTAAGAATTTTTCCCAAAAAATTGACTAATAATCCCTGGAAGAAGGTTTTATCTCTTATTAAGACAATGCATTCAGATGTACTTTCAATCAACTAATTAATTTGGAAGTTTGGATTGTTGAATCTTGTATGTCCTTCTTTATATGTGTATATAACTTGCTATTCTCTAATATATTGCTTGAGGCCTTTGTAAATTTTGTATATAGTTTACCATATTTCGTTTTTCAAATTGTAAATGTAAATTTAAATTTTTTCTTCATTTTGTTGGAAAACAAATAAAAAACCTTTGAACAAAAAAAGAGAGAATTACATACATAACACTTATATACATTTTCTAGTCTTTTACAACACGTTTTCTACAGAATCATAATGTATTCATAATACATTGAGTATACCGTTTTATACAGTTGTATAACATATACACGTTTTTAGGATTAGTATAATAAAAATTTGAAAGTACACAGTCGACTTAATGTTTGTAGTATACATAAGAATATTATTTCTGTAAGTTCAAGCATAAGGAAATACAAGTAGATGCAGTGTTATTGAGATAAGAGAAAAATAGAGAAAAATTGAAATGTTGATAGACATTGGTGGATATCCATGCAAAGGTGGCCTGAAATGAGATTTTATCAAGTATAAAAGAGATCAAATTCACACAGGATTAACTTGAAATTGATAGGTGTTTTATATTTCCAGAAGTGCAACATAGCTTATGGTTTATGATTTTGTGAGCAGGGCTTTATAGGTTAATTAAGGAGGTGATTTTTTTAAAGTAAGTTTGACATTTTTTTAAAGAATTCAATTGTGTGATAGTTGGGGGTAGGTTGTTCCACAGTTTAGATAAGGTGCATGAGTACAGGATTTGTCCAGCCCTTTTATTGGGTTTGAAAACACTCAGGAGTTCACCACCACACAAGGAAAGAAGCCAGTGATTACCTTTATATTTTATTAAAATTACAGTCCAGTCCAGTAGTAGACCCACAGTGTAGTCTTTCAATATAGGTAAAATAAGCACACACTGGATTCAATAAAATCTGGACAGCAGCAAACACAAAGCGTAAAGTGCAGACTCCTCCAGCGCCTCGGTCCTTCAGCCTTTACAGATTATCTCAGGAGTTGTTTGTTAGTGGATCAAACGTTTCTGGTGAGAGTGTAGAATTTTAAGATCATGGAAAGATGGGTGATTTTCTTTATTGTATATCAGTTTATGAGCAAGGGTTAGCTGAGCATAATGAAGGAAGTGGGGGAATAATTCCAGCCATTTTAGTTCCTTAATGGCTTGATAATGGTGAGTTTGGTATGATAGTCTGATAGCAAATTTTGCTATTTTATAATAGCATACCTGTAGTTTGTTGCTTAGAGATGTGTGAAGGTTAGTAAAAATGTAAGAACCATAGAAGAGGGATGGGAATAGGAGGGTGTTAGCTCGTTTTATTTTTGTTGGCATATCGGTGTATAACTTCTGTCTACTCCTAATATATAGTTTACCTAGTTGAAAATGTGTTTTTTATATTGTTTAGAATATGTTGCTCAAAGGATAGTTTGTCATTGATATTAATATGCAATAGTTTAGCTGACTTTACTACTTTGATTTCAGTCCTATTAAGGGAATACATCTTAACGTCATGAGGAGGTGGCTTAATCTATATAGTATGCACATTCCCCCTTACCCAAGTGAGGCTATCCCCCTCCTAGCTTTAGTTAATTAAGAATTGTACTTGCAGCAGTTTCTAATTCCACTATGCTTAAGGAGGAGTACAGAATGACCTTAAGCTTATATTCCTTAAAGTTGTATATGTAACCTTATATACCCTACTACTGTGCTCCCAATACTTAGCTGGCCCCATAACAATAGTTTTAAATAGATTTGATGCTGCCTCACTGACAGATTTTTTTTTTCTGAGTAGTTACCTGAAGATTCTCTGTCTGTGCTCTGTTTGCCCTCCAGGCTTACTTCACACCCCTACCCTGCCCCCAAATCTCACCCACCCGCACTACCTCTAAATTTAAACCAATCCACATCACACCCCTTCCTCTGTTAGCTCGACCCTCCTCGTCCATACACTCCATTTCTCAACATATTTCTATTAATATCAAACTAGCATCCTATCTGCATACTACTCCCCTTCCTTCATTTCTATAAACTTTACTACTGTCCTCCAATTATCTATGTAGGTACTTTTTCTGTTTACATCTCTAGTAATCCTAATCTAGTAATCCTTAATATAAAATGATTCTCCTTACTCTCCTATCACTAATGCTCTTCTCCCTCTCTTCACTTTCATCATATCCAGTCCCTATCTGACCTATGTTATCCTACAGACACTACCTCTTACACCAATAACACAACTCACTACTCCCTACCCATCACTGCTCATCCCTTTCACACAGACAGTACATTACTCTTTAAACTTAAACTGTTTCAGACACAGCTATACCTGTTTAAGATTAAAATTACTGACAATTTAACCAAATTTAAATCTTACCTTTTACTATATAATCTTCAAATTCCTCCAGCTCTGTGGTTACATACATCCTAATCCTGGTCGCAACCAGCATCACTCAGTTCCCATCATCAACCCATATTCCATGCACAATAATACACATGGATGGATATTTCACTAGATATTATTAGACAGATGTATTTTTATATTTATAGTGTTCTAATTTGATTATGTTTATGGTTAGACATGTATGTGTTTTTCTTGATTTTACTTCTTGGCACAGACCTGATAAAGGCTTTATTGAATTAGTTAGTTGAAAGTGATTTTAGTTAAAAATCTTTTTTGTATATCTTTTTATGTATATGTTGTACTTTTCTTAATAACTGATCTTGGAATGTGGGTTGCAAACAGATAGGTAGTGTTTTCCTTAACTAGGATTTAGTTATCTAATCAGTAGTACTGTGTGGGGGTGGGTGCCTGCTGTTCTAAAATGCACTTTTACTGCCCTGTTTATATTGTTTGTCATGAAAAGGCTGGTTTAAAATTAAGAAATGCATATATTTTTCACTTCTTCTTCTAAGTATATAAAAGCTGGTATGTTTAACATTGTTAAAATATTTCTGATCTTTTTGTTACTGGGGACTGCTTGCCTGTGACAAATAAAGGCTTGCTGCTTTGGAACACTACTTGGGTTTTGTGATTGTGACTGAGCCATTCAACAAAGTTTTATTATGTTACAATACAATGCAGTACAGTATAGCATTGCATAGTCTAGCACAGTACACAACACGAACCACACCTTTAGGATGAAGAGGCAGTTATGGATCAAGTACTAGACAGAATAACCATAGTGGATGTAAGTTTTCAAACATCATGATTAAATGTTCTCACTCACTTTCTGTTGGGGCTGCTCATTGCCACTTTATTCCATTATTTCCATGATAGGTGCAGATAAAATATAACTTGTCCTTCTAGCATTATGTAAACAGTTACCTTCAGGCAATAGATTGGTCTTTTATGTTATTATTTTATATTGGTGATAGCAAAGAAAGCTATCATCTACAATATTACTAAACACTGATTGAGGCTAATTGTGAGGTAAGTCATCAGACTGAAGCATAGTTCTCAACCTCTTAGGACAAAACATCTGGACAAAGCCAAGAATAATGGGGATAAAGCCCCAAAAATAGGAACATATTTTAAAAATTGCTCTCAGAAACTTAGAAAGTTGCTAGAATTAAAGGCCTTTTGTTACCATGCATTTTTCTGAAGGATATGAAGTATGAAACTCAAATGCCTGTCATTTTTAGTGATTCCAATAATCATTAATTTGCCACAAAAATGCAGAAATCCACAAATTTTAAAGGAGCTCATCAACAATATACAGTAAAAAGCTGGACATTCTGCAAAAATCTGGACAGTTGAGAGGTATGGACTGAAGAAAGAAAGAAAGAGAGGAAGAAAGAAAGAGAAATAAAAAGAAAGAGAAAGAGAGAAAGAAAGAAAGAAAGAAAGAAAGAAAGAAAGAAAGAAAGAAAGAAAGAAAGAAAGAAAGAAAGAAAGAGAGAGAGAGAAAGGTCTGCTATGCAATGGAGACAGGAGGCTCTCCAAGTTTAACTACTTGGTATCTAAACATCAGGAAGGAAACAGCTGCGGTTCACTATGGAGTAAAGGCCCAGGTGTAAAAGGAGTTTGGGAAGATCATTGAGCATGACTTTTAGATGTCCTCAAAAAGAAAACAAAAGTTCTGGCAAACCAGTTACTGACATAGGATGGGTGGTTGGGATACTGACAGAGTCAGTCCTCTGATTCAGGAGAAGCAATACAGATTAATTCTGGTAATGGAAAACAATGAATACTTTACTGTATAACAGATATCAGAGGTGTTATGAGCTTCTGAAATTCCTGTCTGCATGTGTTTTTCTGGGCTTAGAGGAGGTATGTGGTCAAGTATCATGCAATGTCTTCTCCAAACTGCTACAACAATAATGGGTTCTTGGAGCTGCTGCTGACCATTATTTCACTCCAAATCCTTCTCTGACTGTTTAAAACAAATGAACTGGAACCCTCTAAAATCTCTTTCATTTGATTATGTTGTTTCTTACTTCAATTCCTCCTTTATTAACTTACTTAACAGCTGTGTCCCTCCCAGGACTAAAAGAGTCAAATCCAAAACAGCCTCATGGCTCTCTAATGATACCACAAAGCTCGTGCATACCTTGGACAAATCATGGAAACTCTACCATAAACTCAAAACAACAGAATCCCTTAATGAATATAAATGGCTTTGAAACTTAGTAAAAAACAAACAGCATCCGATCATGAACTTACTACTCTAATCTACAAAATAACCACAAAAAACAATCCCAAAATAATTTGGAGCAGTATCTCAACTCCCCTTAATCCTGGATGGAAAGATAACCCTTGCCCTGACCCCAATGCTACAGACCATATCACAGCCGCCAATATTAACTCCTTCTTCATTGACTCAATAGCCAAGCTAACCACTTCATTCCCCAAAAACTTCTCACCCACTCCTACCCCCTCACACTCCTTGCCTTCCACCAACAATACCACACCCCTCCCTCCCTTTTCCATCAAACCTATCCCTGTCATTACTATAAAAAACTCCTTAATAAACTAAAAACTTTTTTCCAACACCCCAAATGACTTACCTTCAAACTTTCTCAAATTAGCTGCTGATGGTATTGATTTCCCCATCTGCATTTTAATCAACTCAATCCTTTGTCCCCCTTCTCTGGAAAAAAGCCTTCATCATCCCCCTACATAAAGGCGGCAATAATTTTGACATCTCCAACTTCCACCCTATAGCCATCTTCTCCCCCATCTCAAAAATCCTTGAAAAATGTATTCACCTCCAACTCCTACCTTATCTTCTTGACAATCACCTCCTCACCCCAACACAGCATGGCTTTAAACTCAGTCATAGTACCACCACTGCCCTCCTATCTTTCAATGTCATTATCAACCATGAACATGACTCCAGTAACATAGTATCCTCTCTTTTCTTAGACTCATCCAAAGCTTTATTAAATATTATTTCCCATAGCTTACTGCTTTCTAAACTCTCACATCTCAGTCTCTCCCTGGCAACCATCAAATGGTTTACCAGTTACCTCTCAAACAGACAACAGGCCGTCAAATGGAATAAATGTACCTCCTCCTACTTAGACACCCTCACAGGTGTCCTTCAAGGCTCAATACTTGGCCCTTTACTTTTCAATATCTTCATAAATGATTTCCATCTTTGCATCCCTAATAATAAACTCATCCAATATGCTGATGACTCTACAATCTTCTGTTCTGCTAAATCTCTCCCCACACTCTTGCAAGCTACTCAGGCAGCCTTCACCAGCACAGAGGATTGGATGTTCAACTACCACCTAGCCCTTAATGCCTCTAAATCCAAAATTATGATATTCACCCCAACTAAAAACAGCAAAATAGACAAAAACACCTTCTCAATTACAAGCCAAAATATGACACCTATTGAAGTAGTATCTCATACCAAGCTCCTATGTATCATTATTGATGAACAACTCAAGTTCAACATTCATCTTCAAACTACTATTAAGAAAATCCACCAAAAACTTGGTATGCTTTACCGCCACAATCACTTTCTTACCTCTTCTACTAAACTTACTCTCTCGACTACATATCTTCTCCCCTCCCTTATGTATGGTGCTCCCATCCTTAGCAGTCTTCAAGACACCCTCAAATCTAAACTGGCATCGTGTTACAACAAAATTGCAAAGTTTGCTACAGGCTCCAAATCTTCCTCTCATCACTGTGGCTCTCTACATTCCTTAAACTGGCTCTCCAACTATCTTTCTTATATTCAACTTTCTACTGCCCATAAACTCATCGTTAAGCCCTCAGATTGTGCTTCTCTCTCTTCTACCATTACCATGCATCTTACTGTCCAATCCCTCAGGTATAACAATCAAAACCTACTCAAAGTGTACAAGCCATTACACACTCCTGGTCAACTCCTTATGTCTTTCTCCCTCGCACAGAAATGGAATTCACTTCCTCGCCACATTCATACCTTCCAGAACCCCACTACCTTCAAAACCTTACTTCATTCTCATCTCTCTTCCAAATGGGAATGCTCCTGCTCCCACCCTTCCTAAACTCTTCACTGTACCTCCACCTGCACTTCCATCATCCATACCTTATCTGTACCCAACCTAATATTAACATAACCTATCCTCTGCCTACCTCCATACTCCGTATTTACCTTCTCATCCTCTCTCTACTCTATAAAGCATAAACTATTACACATTTACCTTTATTATTACACAAAATGTTATTTTATTGCATAAAATTGTATTAACCCTAGTGATTTCATAGTCATAACAGCCTCTATTAGTTTTGATTCTATGTCTCATTATATTGTTTATTAAACTTATTCTTTTATATTTGTATTTTGGTTGTATGTATATGTATTTTGGCTGTATGTATTTGTATTTGGCTGTATGTTTATGTATTCACATGGAGCTTTTCTCCTCGCGCCTCCATTAAAAAAGGGCTCACCTTGGCCCAATGTCTTTTCCCGGTTAACAAACTGCAAATAAATAAATAAATAACATAATTTCAGTTTCTAGAGCTGCTGATGGTGATTGTAATTTGGACCCTAAATTTGCAGAATAAGATCTAGGTTCCCAACCCCATTGTTAAGTTGAATATGTGCACTCTGTCAAGGCTGAGTATGTTTCCCTACCTATTTGTGATTTCCATGGACAGGATATTAGAGCACACCTGAGATTTGAACAAATGTGCACCTTGGAGAAGTAACTGTCACATCTTGGTTGTTACAGATGATGCTGTTCAGCTGGCCTTGGGTGACTATGGTTTCCAGCATGCTTTGCAGTAAAAGTCACTGCTGTGTAAAGTGGTTAGGATGATAATCAGCGCCTTCAAAATGTGAGGTCACATTGCTCTTTGCAAATGATGCGGAGAAGATACTTCAAGTGCAGGAGCTAAATGGACTCACACCTTGTCCATGGCTGAGGATAGATAAGATCATGAGATCAATCAGTAGATAAGTTCAGAGGCAGCAATACTGCAGGTGTCATGCTGGACTGCGGTGGTGATGTGACAACTTGGTCGTAGGATGAAGTTCTCAGTTAACCAGTCGCTCTGTGCCCCCTTCCTCACTTATAGTCATGCACATTGGGTAATGACTGAAATGATGAGATCACAGATGCAAGCAGCAGAAATTAAGGCCATGAAAGACTTGAGAACTGAGCAGCCCAGGAGTATCTTGGAGAAAAAGTACTACTTTACAGGAATGAGAGGAACCGACAGATGTGCGGTTGGCACCCATTAAGGATGCCACCTTTGTGTCTCCCACAGGAAATGTAGTAGGCATGACCTAGGAGCACATCTTGGACATACCAGAGCAATTATATCTCTAAGCTAGCCTAAGACTGCCTTGGCATCCACAAGAAGAAGCAAGGATCTGTAAGACGTTGTTGGAGACTGGAAAGCCTGGTCTGCCCCATCCAACTATTTGGCAGAGCCTCTTAGTCATTTTTATTTTACACTGGGCAATGCTTTGATGATATGCTAGAGGTTCAAGGCTAGGCTGATGCATTGAGGACAGAAGATTCTTGTTCATGATGTATTAGTACTGTGCCTTTAAAACCAAGGTCACAAAAAATCATTATTAAAATATAATTAGTCACCAAGATGGAAAGCTTATACCAGCATAACTTCTGCTGTCTTGCTTTCTTAATATTAGGAAGATTAAAAGAAAATAAGCCTTAACTATAAGGTAGTGCTGTATTTTCTTAGATCTTTGGCTAGAGTTCTTGCTCTGTAACTACAACTAACCAAAAAACTCTGTTTACACAATGGAAAACTTCCTTGCTCAATAGAGATTACAAATAATTTCCTACAATTTATTTTGATATGAAAAGCATTGCAGGATGGCAAATGAATGAATCAGAAGCACAGACATTCTGAAAGAAACATTCTTAGGTACTTGGTCCTTCAACTGTTACTAAATACTGCAGCTTTATTTAATTTTTAGAATAACTCATGCATAGAAGTGATAGTTAATGTCCATAGTTTTTTATCTTAAATTTAAACTTGCTGTACTAAAACTTAGCATCTTAGTCCAACTGCATCACTATAGTTCTGAGCATTGCTGAATGACTTAAGCTGAGGTGGAAGATATTACTTGTACTGAATACAGGGTCTGCATATCTGCAAGCAAGCACTGTTTCTATAACTCAGCAGTACTACCTGGTCTCATACCTCCTCCTTTGAGGCAGAGTAATATTTAACCTATTACACATCAGTAGCAGTGGTGTGGGGTGTAGTCCATTTACTGAAGGGGGAACAGTTTTAAATTCTGAGGCTTGTAAGTGCATGTCCTTGAAAGGGAAGACTAACAGTGTGATAATGGGGATTTACCTATACAAAGTTTGAGCCATGTGTATAGGTAAGTGCATGTCCTTGAAAGGGAAGACTGACAGTGTGATAATGGGGATTTACCTATACAAAGCTTAAGCCATGTGTATGGGTAATGCATATTCTTGAAAGGGAAGGCTGACAGTGTGATAATGGGGAATTACCTATACAAAGTTTGAGCCATGTGTATAGATAAGTGCATGTCCTTGAAAGGGAAGACTGACAGTGTGATTATGGGGATTTACCTATACAAAGTTTGAGCCATGTGTATAGGTAATGCATGTCCTTGAAAGGGAAGACTGACAGTGTGATAATGAGGATTTACCTATACAAAATTTGAGCCATGTGTATAGGTAATGCATGTTCTTGACAGGGAAGACTGACAGTGTGATAATGGGGATTTACCTATACAAAGTTTGAGCCATGTGTATAGGTAAGTGCATGCCCTTGAAAGGGAAGATTGACAGTGTGATAATGAGGATTTACCTATACAAAGTTTGAGCCATGTGTATAGGTAAGTGCATGTCCTTGAAAGGGAAGACTGACAGTGTGATAATGAGGATTTACCTATACAAAGTTTGAGCCACATTCATTCATAGCCTCACCTCAGGCTTTGTGCCTGCTGAATGGCACACAGCAACGGTTATCCCACTCAACAAGGGGGGAGCCACCAAGGACCCCGGAAACTACCACCCCATTAGCCTGACAAGAATGGTCTGCAAGGCCATGGAATGTATCATCATGGAACTTATAAACAAAGACATTGGTAATCTCCAAACTCTGGATCCCACCCAGTTTGGGTTTGTAAAAGGCAGATCATGTCTCCTAAACCTGATAAACTTCTTTGAAGCAGTCATCAAAGCTGTATACAAGGATAAGGTGGTTTACACAGCCTATCTAGATCTTGCCAAGGCTTTTGACATCATCCCCCACTCTGGAATTATAGATAAACTCACTAAACTAGGTATAAATCCCTATGTCACAAGATAGGTTGACAACTGGCACACTGACAGAACCTACACTGTGAAAGTTGCAGACTCTAAATCCGATTTCAGACCAGTGACAAGGGTTCAGTCCTGGGTCCTCTCCTGTTTGGTATCTACATCTCTGAAGTACAGGCTAACACAGAAGGTCTTTGGCTAATGAAGTTTGCAGAAGACTGCAGACTTGGAGCCATAATCGAAACTCATAATGATGTGGACATCCTAGAAAAGGGCCTTACTGAGACAGATGCCTGGTGTCAAAGCCATGGCCTCAAGCTCAGTGCCAAAAAGTGCATTGTCATCCCCTTTGGTAAAAACTCTGCACCCGTGAGCTACAACATAGGTGGTAGTATACTTAACACCGTAAGTGTGATAAGAAACCTCAGTACACAGGTGTACAGTAGTCTCTCCTTTGAAAATCACAATGCCACAGTAGTCAGGAAATCCTTCTACGTGGCACACCTCATCACAAAAGGTTTCTCATCCAGAAAAAAAGAGGTCATTGTTCCACTCTACTCATCACTCATTAGATCCTCACAGAGAGGATTACCAGCCTCAAACAGATACCCTACGCAGACAATCACAAAAAACTCCAGCTTTACTCTGTCGCATATCACCTACTCAGAGGTGATCTCTGCCTAACATACAAAGCTATGTCAAACCGAGAGCTGTTGAACATGCTCCACTTAAGTAAATCCCAATCCCTCCAAGTTACACTCTCTTGGGACCTAAACCTTGTCACCACAATAAACAGAACATGCCAGAGGGAGAGATTCCTGTCCCAGAGGCTTCCCATACCCCGGAACAAACTACCTATCTATATCAAACAAAGCTCCTCATTTACACTCTTCAAGAAAAACCTTGATGATTGGATGAGAAATAGGAAATTCACCCCAGGAATCACCTATGTGGCTCTGCTCAACAGTGGCACAGGAAAATAATTTTATTGGGTGAAAAAAGCCAGAGTACCTTTTTGGCTGGGCTTGTATAGGCACCAGGGCCAATAGCCTAGTACCAACCTATGAACATATGAACCTATGAACCATCTATATAGGTAAGTGCATGTCCTTGAAAGGAAAGACTGACAGTGTGATAATGAGGATTTACCTATACAAAGTTTGAGCCATGTGTATAGGTAAGTGCATGTCTTTGAAAGGGAAGACTGACAGTGTGATAATGGGGATTTACCTATACAATGTTTGAGCCATGTGTATAGGTAGTGCACGTCCTTGAAAGGGAAGACTAACAGTGTGCTAATAATGATTTACCTATGCAAACGTTGAGCCCTGTATATAGGTAAGTGCATGTCCTTGAAAGGGAAGACTGACAGTGTGATAATGGGGATTTTATCTATACAAAGTTTGAGCCATGTGTAAAGGTAAGTGTATGTCCTTGAAAGGGAAGAGTGACAGTGTGATAATGGGGATTTACCTATACAAAGTTTGAGCCATGTGTATAGGTAAGTGCATGTCCTTGAAAGGGAAGACTGACAGTGTGCTAATGAGGATTGACCTATACAAAGTTTGAGCCATGTGTATAGGTAAGTGCATGTCCTTGAAAGGGAAAACTGACAGTGTGATAATGGGGATTTACCTATACAATGTTTGAGCCATGTGTATAGGTAAGTGCATGTCCTTGAAAGGGAAGACTGACAGTGTGATAATGGGGATTTACCAACACAAAGTTTGAGCCATGTGTATAGGTAAGTGCATGTCCTTGAAAGGGAAGACTGACAGTGTGATAATGAGGATTTACCTGTACAAAGTTTGAGCCATGTGTATAGGTAATGCATGTCGTTGAAAGGGAAGACTGACAGTGTGCAAGTGAGGATTTACCTAGACAAAGTTTGAGCCATGTGTATAGGTAAGTGCATGTCCTTGAAAGGGAAGACTGACAGTGTGATAATGGGGATTTACCTATACAAAGTTTGAGCCATGTGTATAGGTAAATGCATGTCCGTGAACTGAGAAGACTGACAGTGTGATAATGAGGATTTAACTATACACAATTTGAGCCATGTGTATAGGTAAGTGCATGTCCTTGAAAGGGAAGACTGACAGTGTGATAATGAGGATTTACCTATACACAATTTGAGCCATGTGTATAGGTAAATGCATGTCCTTGAAAGGGAAGACTGACAGTGTGATAATGAGGATTTACCTATACACAATTTGAGCCATGTGTATAGGTAAATGCATGTCCTTGAAAGGGAAGACTGACAGTGTGATAATGAGGATTTACCTATACAAAGTTTGAAACATGTGTATAGGTAATGCATGTCCTTGAAAGGAAAGACTGACAGTGTGCTAGTGAGGATTTACCTATACACAGTTTGAGCCATGTGTATAGGTAAGTGCATGTCCTTGAAAGGGAAGACTGACAGTGTGATAATGAGGATTTACCTTTATACAATTTGAGCATGTGTATAGGTAAGTGCATGTCCTTGAAAGGGAAGACTGACAGTGTGATAATGGGGATTTACCTATACAAAGTTTGAGCCATGTGTATAGGTAAGTGCATGTCCTTGAAAGGGAGGTCTGACAGTGTGCTAATGTGGATTTACCTATTCAAAGCTTCAGCCATGTGTATAGGCAGTGCATGTCCTTGAAAGGGAAGACTGACAGTGTGATAATGGGGATTTACAAATACAAAGTTTGAGCCATGTGTATAGGTAGTGCATGTCCTTGAAAGGGAAGACAGACTGTGTGATAATGAGGATTTACCCATACACAATTTGAGCCATGTGTATAGGTAAGTGCATGTCCTTGAAAGGGAAGACTGACAGTGTGATAATGAGGATTTACCTATACAAAGCTTGAGCCATGTATATAGGTAAGTGCATGTCCTTGAAAGGGAAGACTGACAGTGTGATAATGAGGATTTACCTATACAAAGCTTGAGCCATGTATATAGGTAATTGCATGTCCTATAAAGGGAAGACAGACAGTGTGCTAGTGAGGATTTACCTATACAAAGTTTCAAACATGTGTATAGGTAATGCATGTCCTTGAAAGGAAAGACTGACAGTGTGCTAGTGAGGATTTACCTATACACAGTTTGAGCCATGTGTATAGGTAATGCATGTCCTTGAAAGGAAAGACTGACAGTGTGCTAGTGAGGATTTACCTATACACAGTTTGAGCCATGTGTATAGGTAAGTGCATGTCCTTGAAAGGGAAGACTGACAGTGTGATAAAGGGGATTTTCCTATACAAAGTTTGAGCCATGTGTATAGGTAAGTGCATGTCCTTGAAAGGGAAGACTGGCAGTGTGAAAATGAGGATTTACCTATACAAAATTTTGAACCATGTGTATAGGTAAGTGCATGTCATTGAAAGGGAAGACTGACAGTGTAATAATGAGGATTTACCAATACAAAGTTTGAACCATGTGTATAGGTAAGTGCATGTCCTTGAAAGGGAAGACTGTCAGTGTGCTAATGAGGATTTACCTATACAAAGTTTGAGCCATGTATATAGGTAAGTGCATGTCATTGAAAGGGAAGACTGACATTGTGATAATGAGGATTTACCTATACAAAGTTTGAGCCATGTGTATAGGTAAGTGCATGTCCTTGAAAGGGAAGACTGGCAGTGTGAAAATGAGGATTTACCTATACAAAATTTTGAACCATGTGTATAGGTAAGTGCATGTCATTGAAAGGGAAGACTGACAGTGTAATAATGAGGATTTACCAATACAAAGTTTGAACCATGTGTATAGGTAAGTGCATGTCCTTGAAAGGGAAGACTGTCAGTGTGCTAATGAGGATTTACCTATACAAAGTTTGAGCCATGTATATAGGTAAGTGCATGTCATTGAAAGGGAAGACTGACATTGTGATAATGAGGATTTACCTATACAAAGTTTGAGCCATGTGTATAGGTAAGTGCATGTCATTGAAAGGGAAGACTGACAGTGTGATAATGGGGATTTACCTACACAAAGTTTGAGCCATGTGTATAGGTAAGTGCATGTCATTGAAAGGGAAGACTGACAGTGTGATAATGGGGATTGTATCTATACAAAGTTTGAGCCATGTGTATAGGTATGTGCATGTCCTTGAAAGGGAAGTCTGACAGTATGCTAGTGAGGATTTACCCATACAATGTTTGAGCCATGACTATAGGTAAGTGCATGTCCTTGAAAGGGAAGACTGACAGTGTGACAATGGGGATTTACCAACACAAAGTTTGAGCCATGTGTATAGGTAATGCATGTCCTTGAAAGGGAAGTCTGACAGTATGCTAGTGAGGATTTACCTATACAAAGTTTGAGCCATGTGTATAGGTAATGCATGTCCTTGAAAGGGAAGACTGACAGTGTGATAATGGGGATTTACCTATACAAAGTTTGAGCCATGTGTATAGGTAAGTGCATGTCATTGAAAGGGAAGACTGACAGTATGCTAGTGAGGATTTACCCATACAATGTTTGAGCCATGACTATAGGTAAGTGCATGTCCTTGAAAGGGAAGACTGACAGTGTGATAATAGGGATTGACCTATACAAAGTTTGAGCCATGTGTATAGGTAAGTGCATGTCCTTGAAAGGGAAGACTGACAGTGTGATAATGGGGATTTACCTATACAAAGTTTGAGCCATGTGTATAGGTAATGCATGTCCTTGAAAGGGAAGACTGACAGTGTGATAATGGGGATATACCTATACAAAGTTTGAGCCATGTGTATAGGTAAGTGCATGTCCGTGAACTGAGAAGACTGACAGTGTGATAATGAGGATTTACCTATACACAATTTGAGCCATGTGTATAGGTAAGTGCATGTCCTGGAAAGGGAAGACTGACAGTGTGATAATGAGGATTTACCTATACACAATTTGAGCCATGTGTATAGGTAAATGCATGTCCTTGAAAGGGAAGACTGGCAGTGTGATAATGGGGATTTACAAATAGAAAGTTTGAGCCATGTGTATAGGTAGTGCATGTCCTTGAAAGGGAAGACAGAGTGTGTGATAATGAGGATTTACCCATACACAATTTGAGCCATGTGTATAGGTAAGTGCATGTCCTTGAAAGGGAAGACTGACAGTGTGATAATGAGGATTTACCTATACAAAGTTTGAAACATGTGTATAGGTAATGCATGTCCTTGAAAGGAAAGACTGACAGTGTGCTAGTGAGGATTTTCCTATACAAAGTTTGAGCCATGTGTATAGGTAAGTGCATGTCCTTGAAAGGGAAGACTGACAGTGTGATAATGAGGATTTACCTGTATACAATTTGAGCATGTGTATAGGTAAGTGCATGTCCTTGAAAGGGAAGACTGACAGTGTGATAATGGGGATTTACCTATACAAAGTTTGAGCCATGTGTATAGGTAAGTGCATGTCCTTGAAAGGGAAGACTGACAGTGTGAAAATGAGGATATACCTATACAAAGTTTGAACCATGTGTATAGGTAAGTGCATATCCTTGAAAGGGAAGACTGTCAGTGTGCTAATGAGGATTTACCTATACAAAGTTTGAGCCATGTGTATAGGTAAGTGCATGTCCTTGAAAGGGAGGTCTGACAGTGTGCTAATGTGGATTTACCTATGCAAAAGTTGAGCCATGTGTATAGGTAATGCATGTCCTTGAAAGGGAAGACTGACAGTGTGATAAAGGGATTTTCCTATACAAAGTTTGAGCCATGTGTATAGGTAAGCGCATGTCCTTGAAAGGGAAGAATAACAGTGTGATTATGGGGATTTACCTATACAAAGTTTGAGCCATGTGTATGGGTAAGTGCATGTCATTGAAAGGGAAGACTGACAGTGTGATAATAAGTTTGAGCCATGTGTATAGGTATGTGCATGTCCTTGAAGGAAGTCTGACAGTATGCTAGTGAGGATTTACCCATACAATGTTTGAGCCATGACTATAGGTAAGTGCATGTCCTTGAAAGGGAAGACTGACAGTGTGACAATGGGGATTTACCAACACAAAGTTTGAGCCATGTGTATAGGTAATGCATATCCTTGAAAGGGAAGTCTGACAATATGCTAGTGAGGATTTACCTATACAAAGTTTGAGCCATGTGTATAGGTAATGCATGTCCTTGAAAGGGAAGACTGACAGTGTGATAATGAGGATTTACCTATACAAAGTTTGAGCCATGTGTATAGGTAAGTGCATGTCATTGAAAGGGAAGACTGACAGTGTGATAATGGGGATTTACCTACACAAAGTTTGAGCCATGTGTATAGGTAAATGCATGTCATTGAAAGGGAAGACTGACAGTGTGATAATGGGGATTTTATCTATACAAAGTTTGAGCCATGTGTATAGGGATGTGCATGTCCTTGAAAGGGAAGTCTGACAGTATGCTAGTGAGGATTTACCCATACAATGTTTGAGCCATGACTATAGGTAAGTGCATGTCCTTGAAAGGGAAGACTGACAGTGTGACAATGGGGATTTACCAACACAAAGTTTGAGCCATGTGTATAGGTAATGCATGTCCTTGAAATGGAAGTCTGACAGTATGCTAGTGAGGATTTACATATACAAAGTTTGAGCCATGTGTATAGGTAATGCATGTCCTTGAAAGGGAAGACTGACAGTGTGATAATGGGGATTTACCTATACAAAGTTTGAGCCATGTGTATAGGTAAGTGCATGTCATTGAAAGGGAAGACTGACAGTGTGATAATGGGGATTTTATCTATACAAAGTTTGAGCCATGTGTATAGGTAATGCATGTCCTTGAAATGGAAGTCTGACAGTATGCTAGTGAGGATTTACATATACAAAGTTTGAGCCATGTGTATAGGTAATGCATGTCCTTGAAAGGGAAGACTGACAGTGTGATAATGGGGATTTACCTATACAAAGTTTGAACCATGTGTATAGGTAAGTGCATGTCATTGAAAGGGAAGACTGACAGTGTGATAATGGGGATTTTATCTATACAAAGTTTGAGCCATGTGTATAGGTATGTGCATGTCCTTGAAAGGGAAGTCTGACAGTATGCTCGTGAGGATTTACCCATACAATGTTTGAGCCATGACTATAGGTAAGTGCATGTCCTTGAAAGGGAAGACTGACAGTGTGATAATGGGGATTGACCTTTACAAAGTTTGAGCCATGTGTATAGGTAAGTGCATGACATTGAAAGGGAAGACTGACAGTGTGATAATGGGGATTTATCTATACAAAGTTTGAGCCATGTGTATAGGTAATGCATGTCCTTGAAAGGGAAGACTGACAGAGTGCTAGTGAGGATTTACCTAGACAAAGTTTGAGCATGTGTATAGGTAAGTGCATGTCCTTGAAAGGGAAGACTGACAGTGTGATTATGGGGATTTACCTAGACAAAGTTTGAGCCATGTGTATAGGTAGTGCATGTCCATCAAAGGGAAGACTGACAGTGTGATAATGGGGATTTACCTATACAAAGTTTGAGCCATGTGTATAGGTAATGCATGTCCTTGAAAGGGAAGACTGACAGTGTGATAATGGGGATTTACCTATACAAAGTTTGAGCCTTGTGTATAGCTAAGTGCATGCCCTTGTAAGGGAAGACTGACAGTGTGATTATGGGGATTTACCTATACAAAGTTTGAGCCATGTGTATAGGTAAGTGCATGTCCTTGAAAGGGAAGACTGACAGTGTGATTATGGGGATTGACCTATACAAAGTTTGAGCCATGTGTATAGGTAATGCATGTTCTTGAAAGGGAAGACTGACAGTGTGATAAAGGGGATTTTCCTATACAAAGTTTGAGCCATGTATATAGGTAATGGAATGTCCCTGAAAGGGAAGACTGACAGTGTGATAATGAGAATTTACCTATTCAAAAATTGAACCAGATGTATAGGTAAGAGCATGTCCTTGAAAGAGAAGACTAACAGTGCGCTAATTAGGATTTACCTATACAAAGTTTTAGCCATGTGTATAGGTAAGTGCATGTTCTTGAATTGAAGTCTGACAGTGTAATGATGAGGATTAACCCATACAAACTTTCGCCATGTGTATAGGTAGTGCATGTCCTTGAAAGGGAAGACAGAGTGTGTGATAATGAGGATTTACCCATACACAATTTGAGCCATGTGTATAGGTAAGTGCATGTCCTTGAAAGGGAAGACTGACAGTGTGATAATGAGGATTTACCTATACAAAGTTTGAAACATGTGTATAGGTAATGCATGTCCTTGAAAGGAAAGACTGACAGTGTGCTAGTGAGGATTTTCCTATACAAAGTTTGAGCCATGTGTATAGGTAAGTGCATGTCCTTGAAAGGGAAGACTGACAGTGTGATAATGAGGATTTACCTGTATACAATTTGAGCATGTGTATAGGTAAGTGCATGTCCTTGAAAGGGAAGACTGACAGTGTGATAATGGGGATTTACCTATACAAAGTTTGAGCCATGTGTATAGGTAAGTGCATGTCCTTGAAAGGGAAGACTGACAGTGTGAAAATGAGGATTTACCTATACAAAGTTTGAACCATGTGTATAGGTAAGTGCATATCCTTGAAAGGGAAGACTGTCAGTGTGCTAATGAGGATTTACCTATACAAAGTTTGAGCCATGTGTATAGGTAAGTGCATGTCCTTGAAAGGGAGGTCTGACAGTGTGCTAATGTGGATTTACCTATGCAAAAGTTGAGCCATGTGTATAGGTAATGCATGTCCTTGAAAGGGAAGACTGACAGTGTGATTATGGGGATTGACCTATACAAAGTTTGAGCCATGTGTATAGGTAATGCATGTTCTTGAAAGGGAAGACTGACAGTGTGATAAAGGGGATTTTCCTATACAAAGTTTGAGCCATGTATATAGGTAATGGAATGTCCCTGAAAGGGAAGACTGACAGTGTGATAATGAGGATTTACCTATTCAAAAATTGAACCAGATGTATAGGTAAGAGCATGTCCTTGAAAGAGAAGACTAACAGTGCGCTAATTAGGATTTACCTATACAAAGTTTTAGCCATGTGTATAGGTAAGTGCATGTTCTTGAATTGAAGTCTGACAGTGTAATGATGAGGATTAACCCATACAAACTTTGCGCCATGTGTATAGGTAGTGCATGTCCTTGAAAGGGAAGACAGAGTGTGTGATAATGAGGATTTACCCATACACAATTTGAGCCATGTGTATAGGTAAGTGCATGTCCTTGAAAGGGAAGACTGACAGTGTGATAATGAGGATTTACCTATACAAAGTTTGAAACATGTGTATAGGTAATGCATGTCCTTGAAAGGAAAGACTGACAGTGTGCTAGTGAGGATTTTCCTATACAAAGTTTGAGCCATGTGTATAGGTAAGTGCATGTCCTTGAAAGGGAAGACTGACAGTGTGATAATGAGGATTTACCTGTATACAATTTGAGCATGTGTATAGGTAAGTGCATGTCCTTGAAAGGGAAGACTGACAGTGTGATAATGAGGATTTACCTATACAAAGTTTGAACCATGTGTATAGGTAAGTGCATATCCTTGAAAGGGAAGACTGTCAGTGTGCTAATGAGGATTTACCTATACAAAGTTTGAGCCATGTGTATAGGTAAGTGCATGTCCTTGAAAGGGAGGTCTGACAGTGTGCTAATGTGGATTTACCTATGCAAAAGTTGAGCCATGTGTATAGGTAATGCATGTCCTTGAAAGGGAAGACTGACAGTGTGATAAAGGGATTTTCCTATACAAAGTTTGAGCCATGTGTATAGGTAAGCGCATGTCCTTGAAAGGGAAGATTAACAGTGTGATTATGGGGATTTACCTATACAAAGTTTGAGCCATGTGTATGGGTAAGTGCATGTCATTGAAAGGGAAGACTGACAGTGTGATAATGAGGATTGACCTATACAAAGTTTGAGCCATGTGTATAGGTAAGTGCATGTTATTGAAAGGGAAGACTGACAGTGTGATAATGGGGATTTACCTATACAAAGTTTGAGCCATGTGTATAGGTATGTGCATGTCCTTGAAAGGGAAGTCTGACAGTATGCTAGTGAGGATTTACCCATACAATGTTTGAGCCATGACTATAGGTAAGTGCATGTCCTTGAAAGGGAAGACTGACAGTGTGACAATGGGGATTTACCAACACAAAGTTTGAGCCATGTGTATAGGTAATGCATATCCTTGAAAGGGAAGTCTGACAATATGCTAGTGAGGATTTACCTATACAAAGTTTGAGCCATGTGTATAGGTAATGCATGTCCTTGAAAGGGAAGACTGACAGTGTGATAATGAGGATTTACCTATACAAAGTTTGAGCCATGTGTATAGGTAAGTGCATGTCATTGAAAGGGAAGACTGACAGTGTGATAATGGGGATTTTATCTATACAAAGTTTGAGCCATGTGTACAGGTATGTGCATGTCCTTGAAAGGGAAGTCTGACAGTATGCTAGTGAGGATTTACCCATACAATGTTTGAGCCATGACTATAGGTAAGTGCATGTCCTTGAAAGGGAAGACTGACAGTGTGACAATGGGGATTTACCAACACAAAGTTTGTGCCATGTGCATAGGTAATGCATGTCCTTGAAATGGAAGTCTGACAGTATGCTAGTGAGGATTTACATATACAAAGTTTGAGCCATGTGTATAGGTAATGCATGTCCTTGAAAGGGAAGACTGACAGTGTGATAATGGGGATTTACCTATACAAAGTTTGAGCCATGTGTATAGGTAACTGCATGTCATTGAAAGGGAAGACTGACAGTGTGATAATGGGGATTTTATCTATACAAAGTTTGAGCCATGTGTATAGGTAATGCATGTCCTTGAAATGGAAGTCTGACAGTATGCTAGTGAGGATTTACATATACAAAGTTTGAGCCATGTGTATAGGTAATGCATGTCCTTGAAAGGGAAGACTGACAGTGTGATAATGGGGATTTACCTATACAAAGTTTGAACCATGTGTATAGGTAAGTGCATGCCATTGAAAGGGAAGACTGACAGTGTGATAATGGGGATTTTATCTATACAAAGTTTGAGCCATGTGTATAGGTATGTGCATGTCCTTGAAAGGGAAGTCTGACAGTATGCTCTTGAGGATTTACCCATACAATGTTTGAGCCATGACTATAGGTAAGTGCATGTCCTTGAAAGGGAAGACTGACAGTGTGATAATGGGGATTGACCTTTACAAAGTTTGAGCCATGTGTATAGGTAAGTGCATGACATTGAAAGGGAAGACTGACAGTGTGATAATGGGGATTTATCTATACAAAGTTTGAGCCATGTGTATAGGTAATGCATGTCCTTGAAAGGGAAGACTGACAGAGTGCTAGTGAGGATTTACCTAGACAAAGTTTGAGCATGTGTATAGGTAAGTGCATGTCCCTGAAAGGGAAGACTGACAGTGTGATTATGGGGATTTACCTAGACAAAGTTTGAGCCATGTGTATAGGTAGTGCATGTCCATCAAAGGGAAGACTGACAGTGTGATAATGGGGATTTACCTATACAAAGTTTGAGCCATGTGTATAGGTAATGCATGTCCTTGAAAGGGAAGACTGACAGTGTGATAATGGGGATTTACCTATACAAAGTTTGAGCCTTGTGTATAGCTAAGTGCATGCCCTTGTAAGGGAAGACTGACAGTGTGATTATGGGGATTTACCTATACAAAGTTTGAGCCATGTGTATAGGTAAGTGCATGTCCTTGAAAGGGAAGACTGACAGTGTGATTATGGGGATTGACCTATACAAAGTTTGAGCCATGTGTATAGGTAATGCATGTTCTTGAAAGGGAAGACTGACAGTGTGATAAAGGGGATTTTCCTATACAAAGTTTGAGCCATGTATATAGGTAATGGAATGTCCCTGAAAGGGAAGACTGACAGTGTGATAATGAGGATTTACCTATTCAAAAATTGAACCAGATGTATAGGTAAGAGCATGTCCTTGAAAGAGAAGACTAACAGTGCGCTAATTAGGATTTACCTATACAAAGTTTTAGCCATGTGTATAGGTAAGTGCATGTTCTTGAATTGAAGTCTGACAGTGTAATGATGAGGATTAACCCATACAAACTTTGCGCCATGTGTATAGCTAGTGCATGTCCTTGAAAGGGAAGACTGACAGTGTGATAAAGGGGATTTACCTATACAAAGTTTGAGCCAAGTGTATAGGTAAGTGCATGTCCTTGAAAGGGAAGAATGACAGTGTGATAATGAGGATTTACCTATACAAAGTTTGAGCCATGTGTATAGCTAGTGCATGTCCTTGAAAGGGAAGACTGACAGTGTGATAAAGGGGATTTACCTATACAAAGTTTGAGCCAAGTGTATAGGTAATGCATGTCCTTGAAAGGGAAGAAAGACAGTGTGATAATGGGGATTTACCTATACAAAGTTTGAGCCATGTGTATAGGTAAGTGCATGTCCTTGACAGGGAAGACTGACAGTGTGCTAATGTGGATTTACCTATGCAAAGTTTGAGCCATGTGTATAGGTAAGTGCATGTCCTTGAAAGGGAAGACTGACAGTGTGATAATGAGGATTTACCTATACACAGTTTGAGCCATGCATATAGGTAAGTGCATGTCCTTGACAGGGAAGAGTGACAGTGTGCTAATGTGGATTTACCTATGCAAAGTTTGAGCCATGTGTATAGGTAAGTGCATGTCCACGAAAGGCAAGACTGACAGTCTGATAATGGGAATTTACCTATACAATGTTTGAGCCATGTATATAGGTAAGTTCATGACCTTGAAAGGGAAGACTGACTGTATAGATAAATCCTCATTAGCACACTAAGTTTGAGCCATGTGTATAGGTAGTGCATGTCCATGAAAGGGAAGACTGACAGCGTCCTAATGAGGATTTACCTATACAAAGTTTGAGCCATGTGTATAGGAAAGTGCATATCTTTGAAAGGGAAGACTGACATCTTGATAATGGGGATTTACATATACAAAGTTTGAGCCATGTGTATAGGTAATTGCATATCTTTGAAACGGAAGACTGACAGTGTGATAATGGGGATTTAGCTATACAAAGTTTGAGCCATGTGTATAGGTAAGCGCAGGTGCTTGAAAGGGAAGACTAATAGTGTGCTCATGAGGATTTATCTATACAAATTTTGAGCCATGTCTATAGATAAGTGCATGTCCTTGAAAGAAAAAACTGACAGTGTGCTAATGAGAACTTACCTATACAAAGTTTGAACCATGTGTGTAGGTAAGTGCATGTCATTGAAAGGGAAGACTGACAGTGTGATAATGGGGATTTACCAACACAAAGTTTGAGCCATGTGTATAGGTAAGTGCATGTCCATGAAAAAGAAGACTGACAGTGTGATAAGAAGGATTTACCTATACAAAGTTTGAGCCATGTGTATAAGTAAGTGCAGGTCCTTGAAAGGGAAGACTTACAGTGTGCTAATGCGTATATGCCTATACAAAGTTTGAGCCCTGTGTATAGGTAAGTGCATGTCCTTGAAAGGGAAAACTAACAGTGTGGTAATGGTGATTTACCTATACAAAGTTTGAGCCATGTGTATAGGTAAGTGCATGTCCTTGAAAGGGAAGACTGACAGTGTGCTAATGAGAACTTACCTATACAAAGTTTGAGCCATGTGTATAGGTAAGTGCATGTCCTTGAAAGGGAAGACTGACAGTGTAATAATGAGGATTTACCTATACAAAGTTTGAGCCATGTGTAAAGGTATGTGCATGTCCTTGAAAGGGAAGACTGACAGTGTGATAATGAGGATTCACCTATACAAAGTTTGAGCCATGTGTATAGGTAAGTGCATGTCATTGAAAGGGAAGACTGACAGTGTGATAATGGGGATTTACCTATACAAAGTTTGAGCCATGTGTATGGGTAAGTGCATGCCCTTGAAAGGGAAAACTAACAGTGTGATAATGGGGATTTACCTATACAAAGTTTGAGCCATGTGTATAGGTAAGTGCATATCTTTGAAAGGGAAGACTGACAGTCTGATAATAAGGATTTACCTATACAAAGTTTGAGCCCTGTGTATAGGTAAATGCATGTCCTTGAAAGGGAAAACTAACAGTGTGGTAATGGTGATTTACCTATACAAAGTTTGAGCCATGTGTATAGGTAAGTGCATGTCCTTGAAAGGGAAGACTGACAGTGTGCGAATGAGAACTTACCTATACAAAGTTTGAGCCATGTGTATAGGTAAGTGCATGTCCTTGAAAGGGAAGACTGACAGTGTGATAATGGGGATTCACCTATACAAAGTTTGAGCCATGTGTATAGGTAAGTGCATATCTTTGAAAGGGAAGACTGACAGTCTGATAATAAGGATTTACCTATACAAAGTTTGAGCCCTGTGTATAGGTAAGTGCATGTCCTTGAAAGGGAAAACTAACAGTGTGGTAATGGTGATTTACCTATACAAAGTTTGAGCCATGTGTATAGGCAAGTGCCTGCCTTTGAAAGGGAAAACTAACAGTGTGATAATGGGGATTTACCTATAGAAAGTTTGAGCCATGTGTATAGGTAAGTGCATATCTTTGAAAGGGAAGACTGACAGTGTGATAATGGGGATTTACCTATACAAAGTTTTAGCCATGTGTATAGTTAAGTGCATATCTTTGAAAGGGAAGACTGACAGTGTGATAATGGGGATTTACCTATACAAAGTTTGAGCCATGTGTATAGGTAAGTGCGTGTCCTTGAAAGGGAAGACTGACAGTGTAATAATGAGGATTTACCTCTACAAAGTTTGAGCCTTGTGTAAAGGTATGGGCATGTCCTTGAAAGGGAAGAATGACAGTGTGATAATGAGGATTCACCTATACAAAGTTTGAGCCATGTGTATGGGTAAGTGCATGCCCTTGAAAGGGAAAACTAACAGTGTGATAATGGGGATTTACCTATACAAAGTTTGAGCCATGTGTATAGGTAAGTGCATATCTTTGAAAGGGAAGACTGACAGTCTGATAATAAGGATTTACCTATACAAAGTTTGAGCCATGTGTATAAATAAGTGCATGTCCTTGAAAGGAAAGATGACAGTGTGATAATGGGGATTTTCCTATACAAAGTTTGAGCCATGTGTATAGGTAAGTGCATGTCCTTTAAAGTGAAGACTGAGAGTGTGCTAATGAGTATATACCTATGCAAAGTTTGAGCCATGTGTATAGATAAGTGCATGTCCTTGAAAGGGAAGACTGACAGTGTGCTAATGAGAACTTACCTATACAAAGTTTGAGCCATGTATATAGGTATACGTGTGTCCTTGAAAGGGAAGACTGACAGTGTAATAATGAGGATTTACCTATACAAAGTTTGAGCCATGTGTAAAGGTATGTGCATGTCCTTGAAAGGGAAGACTGACAGTGTGATAATGAGGATTTACCTATACAAAGTTTGAACCATGTGTATAGGTAAGTGCATGTCCTTGAAAGGGAAGACTGACAGTGTGATAATGCGGATTTGCCTATACAAAGTTTGAGCCATGTGTATAGGTAAGTGCATGTCCTTAAAAGAGAAGACTCACAGTGTGCTAATGAGTATATACCTATACAATGTTTGAGCCCTGTGTATAGCTAAGTGCATGTTCTTGAAAGGGAAGACTGACAGTGTAATAATGTGGTTTAACCTATACAAAGTTTGGGCCATGTGTATAGGTAAGTGCATGTCCTTGAAAAGGAAAACTAACAGTGTGATAACGAGGATTTACCTATACAAAGTTTGAGCCATGTGTATAGGTAAGTGCATGCCCATGAAAGGGAAAACTAACAGTTTGATAATGGGGATTTACCTATACAAAGTTTGAGCCATGTGTATAGGTATGTGCATATCTTTAAAAGGGACGACTGACAGTGCATAATGGGAATTTACCTATACAAAGTTTGAGCCATGTGTATAGGTAAGTGCATGTCCTTGTAAGGGAAGACTGGCAGTGTTATAATGGGGATTTACCTGTACAAAGTTTGAGCCATGTGTATAGGTAAGTGCATGTCCTTGAAAGGGAAGACTGACAGTGTGATAATGGGGATTTACCTATACAAAGCTTGAGCCATGTGTATGGGTAAGTGCATGTCCTTGATAGGGAAGACTGACAGTGTGCTAATGAGGATTTACCTATACAAAGTTTGAGCCATGTGTATAGGTAAGTGCTTACCCATGAAAGGGAAAACTAACAGTATGATAATGGGGGTTTACCTATACAAAGTTTGAGCCATGTGTATATGTAAGTGCATAACTTTGAAAAGGAAGACTGACAGTTTGATAATGGGGATTTACCTATACAAAGTTTGAGCCATGTGTATAGGTATGTGCATATCTTTAAAAGGGATGACTGACAGTGCATAATGGGAATTTACCTATACAAAGTTTGAGCCATGTGTATAGGTAAGTGCATGTCCTTGTAAGGGAAGACTGACAGTGTTATAATGGGGATTTACCAATACAAAGTTTGACCCATGGGGATAGATAAGTGCATGTCCTTCAAAGGGAAGACTGACAGTGTGCTAATGAGCACTTACCTATACAAATTTGAGCCATGTGTTTAGGTAAGTGCATGTCCTTGAATTGGAAGACTAGCAGTGTGATAATGAGGGTTTACTTGTGCAAAGTTTGAGCCATTTGTATAGGTAAGTGCATGTCCTTGAAAGGGAAGACTGACAGTGTGATAATGGGGATTTACCTATACAAAGTTTGAGCCATGTGTATAGGTAAGTGCATATCTTTGAAAGGGAAGACTGACAGTATCATAATGGGGATTTACCTATAAAAAGTTTGAGCCATGTGTATAGGTAAGTGCATGTCCTTGAAAGGGAAGGGTGACAGTGTGAAAATGAGGCTTTACCTATACAAAGTTTCAGCCACATGTATAGGTAAGCGCACGTCCTTGAAAGGGAAAACTGATAGTGTGCTATTGAAGATTTACGTATACAAAGTTTGAGCCATGTGTAAAGGTAAGTGCATGTCCTTGAAAGGGCAGACTGACAGTGTGCTAATGAGAACTTACCTATACAAAGTTTGAGCCATGTGTATAGGTAAGTGCATGTCCTTGAAAGGGAAGACTGACAGTGTGATAATGAGGATTTGCCTATACAAAGTTTGAGCCATGTATATAGGTAAGTGCATGTCCTTGAAAGGGCAGACTGACAGTGTGCTAATGAGAACTTACCTATACAAAGTTTGAGCCATGTGTATAGGTAAGTGCATGTCCTTGAAAGGGAAGACTGACAGTGTGATAATGAGGATATGCCTATACAAAGTTTGAGCCATGTATATAGGTAAGTGCATGTCCTTGAAAGGGAAGACTGAGAGTGTGATAATGGGGATTTACCAATACAAAGTTTGAGCCATGTGTATAGGTAATGCATGTCCTTGAATGGGAAGACTGACAGTGTGATAATGAGGATTTATCTATACACAGTTTGAGCCATGTGTATAGGTAAGTGCATGTCGTTGAAATGGAAGACTGACAGTGTGATAATGGGGATTTACCTATACAAAGTTTGAGCCATGTGTATAAGTATGTGAACGTCCCTGAAAGGGAAGACAGACAGTGTGCTAATGAGCATTTACCTATACAAAGTTTGAGCCATGTGTATGGATAAGTTCATATCCTTGAAACGGAAGACTGACAGTGTGCTAATGAGAACTTACCTATACAAAGTTTGAACCATGTGTATAGGTAAGTGCATGTCCTTGAAAGGGAAGACTGACAGTGTGAAAATGAGGATTTACCTATAGAAAATTTGAGCCATGTGTATAGGTACATAAGTGCATGTCCTTGAAAGGGAAGACTGCCAGTGTCATACTGAGGATTTACCTATACAAAGTTTGAGCCATTTGTATAGGTAAGTGCATGTCGTTGAAAGGGAAGATTGACAGTGTAATAATGGGGATTAGCTATAAAAAATTTGAGCCATGTGTTTAGGTAAGTGCACGTCCTTGAAAGGGAAGACTGACAGTGTGCTAATGGCGATTTACCTATACAAAGTTTGAGCCATGTATATAGGTAAGTGCATGTCCTTGAAAGGGAAGCGTGACAGTGTGATAATGGAGATTTACCTATACAATGTTTGACCCATGTGAATAGATAAGTGCATGTCCTTCAAAGGGAAGACTGACAGTGTGCTAATGAGCACTTACGTATACAAAGTTTGAGCCATGTGTATAGGTAAGTGCATGTCCTTGAAGGGGAAGACTGGCAGTGTGATAATGAGGATTTACCTATACAAAGTGTGAACCATGTGTATAGGTAAGTGCATGTCCTTGAAAGGGAAGACTGTCAGTGTGATAATGAGGATTTACCTATACAAAGTTTGTGCCATGTGTTTAGGTAAGTGAATATCTTTGAAAGGGAAGACTGACAGTGTGATAATGGGGATTTACCTATAAAACGTTTGAGCCATGTGTGTAGGTAAGTGCATGTCCTTGAAAGGGAAGACTGCCAGTGTCATACTGAGGATTTACCTATACAAAGTTTGAGCCATTTGTATAGATAAGTGCATGTCGTTGAAAGGGAAGACTGACAGTGTAATAATGGGGATTAGCTATACAACATTTGAGCCATGTGTATAGGTAAGTGCATGTTTTTGAAAGAGAAGTCTGACATTGTGATAATCAGGATTTACCTATACAAAGTTTGAGCATGTGTATAGGTAAGTGCATGTCCTAGAAAGGGAAGACTGACAGTGTGATAATGGGGATTGACCTATACAAAGTTTGAGCCATGCGTATAGGTAATGCATGTCCTTGAAAGGGAAGACTAACAGTGTGATAATGAGGATTTACCTATACAAAGTTTGAACCATGTGTATAGGTAAGTGCATGTCCTTGAAAGGGAAGACTGACAGTGTGATAATGGGGATTTACCTATACAAAGTTTGAGCCATGTGTATAGGTAAGTGCATGTCCTTGAAAGGGAAGACTGACAGAGTGATAATGAGGATTTACCTATACAAAGTTTGAGCCATGTGTATAGGTAAGTGCATGTCCTTGAAAGGGAAGACTGACAGTGTGATAATGAGGATTTACCTATGCAAAGTTTGAGCCATGTGTATAGGTAAGTGCATGTCCTTGAAAGGGAAGACTGACAGTGTGATAATGGGGATTTACCTATACAAAGTTTGAGCCATGTGTATAAGTATGTGAACGTCCCTGAAAGGGAAGACAGACAGTGTGCTAATGAGGATTTACCTATACAAAGTTTGAGCCATGTGTATGGATAAGTTCATATCCTTGAAACGGAAGACTGACAGTGTGCTAATGAGAACTTACCTATACAAAGTTTGAACCATGTGTATAGGTAAGTGCATGTCTTTGAAAGGGAAGACTGACAGTGTGATAATGGGGATTTACCTATACAATATTTGAGCATGTGTATAGGTAAGTGCATGTCCTTGAAAGGGAAGACTGACAGTGTGATAATGGGTGTTTACCTATACAAAGTTTGAGCCATGTGTATAGGTAATGCATGTCCTTGAAAGGGAAGACTGACAGTGTGATAATGGGTGTTTACCTATACAAAGTTTGAGCCATGTGTATAGGTAATGCATGTCCTTGAAAGGGAAGACTGACAGTGTGATAATGGGGATTTACCTATACAAAGTTTGAACTGTGTGTATCTAGGTGTGCTCAGAATAAATTATCAAAGTAGTGGGGGTGTTGGAGGTGCTGCCCTCTCATTGGGGAATGCAGAAGGTCTTGTTCTCCTTTAAAAAATAACTCTAAATAACAGCAGTTGTCAGCATTTACTGTTCTACTTAGTGTCACTCTTTTCCCTTCATAATTCTGAGGCTCACAATTACAACAGGGATCCTTCTGAGGGCTGTTGGTTTTACTCTACAATATGAAAAGACATTGTTTATTTTAATGTCTTGACTTTACTATTGTCCGTTTATTTATTTGTTTAAACACATTGCAACACATTTACAACTAACCCTGGCCAATATTGTTCATTACCTGATGTAATAACTATAATTACAACTGTCATGTGCTGCGCCCAGTAGAAGTAATCAGAAGAACAGCTTTCTGGATAAGAAGTAGTAACAGTCCTCTTGAATGTGCCTCCGGTATGTGCTTGTCCTTATGCGAGTGTGTGTGTGTGTGTGTGTGTGTGTGTGTGTGTGTGTGTGTGTGTGTGTGTGTGTGTGTGTGTTTATGTTTGTACATGTGTGCACATGAATCTGTTTGTACATGCATTTGCATATGCATATGAGTCTGTGTATGTATGTAAATGTAAGTGCATGTGTGAGATCATCTATGTGCTTGTGTGTGTGCATGTTTGTGTGTGCATGTGTGTGTGTGTGTGTGTGTGTGTGTGTGTGTGTGTGTGTGCGCGCGCCTCTTTGTGTGTCTGTATGTGTGTGTATGGGCATGCATGTATGTGTGGTTGTGCATACGTGTGTATGTCTTTGTGTGTGTGTCTGTGTGTATGGGAAAGAAGTTTAGTCATTCCAGTCAGGTAACATTTTAGTTTAGAAATATTATAGAAAAACTTCTTAGTCTTGCATTCTTGAAATATTCCAAACAAAATTTTAAATTTCAATTTGGTATCTTATTATTTTAAAAAGGGAAAAGAAACATGATTTTCATTTTACAAGTTAAGCATCATGCAAATAAATCAAGCACTGGCTAGCAAGCACCATTTCCATCTAAGATGTCAGTGCTGGAAGCATAAACAAAACATCATCTTAATTTTGTAGAAAGATAATAACCATTTTACAGCCAGATGAACTGCTGAACATAACTATATTTATGCTTTACTTCTCAAAATAAGCTGGACAACTTTCCCTCAAAAGGAAAGAAAAGAGGGTAAAAAAGGAAAACTGCTGAAAGAAGACCTGGAACATCATCAAAACAGCAGATGGGCACTTATGGGCAGCTGGAAACTAAATAAATTAGAATAAAAAAGTGCACTGATTAAAATGTGCAACTAGAATAAACTGAAATCATTAAAGGACTGGGTGCATTTGCTACAGAAGAGCATCAAAATTCAGCCGTATTTTCAGCAGAAGCAAGACTTGGCTGTCACATGTAACCCTTTAATTAAGTGGAAAAAAACACTCTCCCATAGCCTAAATTGTGATCTGCAGCTACAAAACTCCACTGGCAGCTAAGGTAAATTTACAGCAGGGGTTATTACATCTGACTTAAAAAATGCAGTAAAAAAAGCAATTTAAACAGTGTCAGCTTAATCACTTGCTTAGTCTATTATCCTAAGGTTAAAAGCTACATGTGTCTCTGGCTTAGCATAAAATGTCAGAATGCACAAAAGATGAACCATAACTGTAACCTTATTAGAGGCAACAGGATCTTAGCATACACTCTGGAAGAAAACACTTGGTATTCAAACTGTAAAATGAGAAGTAATACATGTCATGTGTTACTGGAGCCATCTTAAGCACTTTCAGGCTAATACCGATGTATAGGAGACTACACATGCATACAGGATGACACTGAATAAGGCTAAACTCATGAAATATTTAGAAGTATATGCACAAATTACATTTCCCATCATGGCCTCTTCAGAAGAATGTCTTTTTCTTTGCGTCATATATCTTACCTAGTATCTTTCCCTGTCTCTCTCTCGTCTCTACACATATATAGTGTGCATGTGTGCAAGCATGCAGTTTCATTAACATATCACTTAACATTTTAGGAGAAAAATCTATACTTTCCTGATAGGCATTACTTCAAATTTTTTTTTTATTCTAGCAACATTTTGGATAGACATGCTGGACATAGCATGTATTATTGTACCACCAGTCTGGATAGATACACAGTATTTGACAAACACTTTGAATATGTTGTTATCATAACACATTACTGCATTCTAACTTAGGAGCTGTCAGAATATGGAGCTGGCTTTCCAAGTAAACTCCAAAATTCTGCAACCCTTAGGGGTTGCACTTCTGTTGTGGTCTCATTATCTGATAATGATCTACATTGGATCTCATTTTACATGATTCTAATGATGCTTCAGATTGATATTCTGGCCTTGCACTCATTTCTGCAAATGTCCCTTTGGGTTCCTCAGTGGGCACTTCTCCATGTACTTCAATACTTTTTTTGCAGCATCTTTAATAACAATCTATTTTTCACACATAGTCAGTCCATGACATATCCACAATGAACACATATCTTCTATTACTGCTCACACATTTCTTTAGAGCAACTGCTTTTGGCTATTTTTATTAAAACTCTGCTAAATGCTCTACCTATTTCTTGCATTCAAATTAGAAAGAGGTTTGGCATGTTTATGGCAGCATAACCTTTGCCTCAAATTATTATTTTGTCACTCTCTTTTTATGACGTAGGTTTTGTAAGCCTTCCTTTTAATCCCTGAGTCATAAGTAACTGGGCAGGTGGTAAATTTACACCTTGCAGTAGAATGTTTCTATATTCCAATAATTTAAAGTGATAACCTGGGCCAGTCAGTGTTAATGCTCCGTGATGTCTTCATCAAATGTCCTGTAGTCTGTTCTGCCTCCTCAGTGTGACTATTAGATTGCACACAGTTGCAAAGCAACATTAAATGCTGAAAATCTCTTTGTTCTGAAAGTCTTATAAACTCAGTACTTATATATAGTGCACCATTGTCTGGAGCAATATACGTGGAATGCCACATTGCAGGAATATCAGTTTCAGTGTATTTATCACACCTCAACTTATTGTACTAATTTACTTTAAAACTTCTGGAAACTACAGTTAAACAGCATTTCCATTTGATAATGAAACAAATCTATACCAATCTTACTTGATGGTCTACCTGAAAATGAAAAAGATAACACAGCTACTCATTGGGCATTGTTGTAATAGATGTTGTATATGTAGAGCAGACAGTGCTGAGCAACACAGCAACACTACCAAAATGTAAATCCCCCTACAACATCTCCATTACATGGTAGCAAAATGGTAGCCCCCTCCCATACCAACATTTCATGGTAGGAAGGTTAATACCAACAATAAAAGTATGTATGGAGCAGGCAGACCACTCCAGACCCTGTGATGCTGACTCCAACTAAAGGAAACTTACACAACACCAGATCCCCTCATTACCACAACATGGTGATTATGTGCAGATAGAAAGGTATGTATAAAATGACTGAAATTCATTCTTGAATCAGTCATTCATGTTGGCAGCAGACAGCACTATTGTGTAAAATAACAAAGTGCTGTAACATGCCATAAAACAGTCAGGTACTTTACTTACCAGAGCTGTTCAGAATCCTACATTTAACAGACAATGGGGACAGACACCTCCAACTCTTCAAAATGGGAATCTGCCTTCATATGCTGCCCTCCTTTTGTACAGTTTTTTCTGTGACTGTGCTATGTGCTACTTATGTAAACCAAACTTTTGTTAATGCTATAGCTTTTTTCCCAAGGCTCAAACATTGTACTGTTTTAATCTTGTTTAATAGTGTGCTGTTAAATTGTGCCAATGTAATTATTTTTCATAATTTTGTGTAACTGCAGTGGAGCTTTTCTCCCCGGGCCTCCACTGAAAACAGGTCAATATCCCAGTTGGACTTTCCCCATAATCAAATGTAAAATAAAATAAATAACTAAAACACAAGAAGATTAACGGCAGGAATTATTGTACGTGCACACACTGTATAAGAAGTATCAGTGGTTCAGTTTCTTCCTGAAAGGACAGTTCAGGATGTGTCCTGTATACAGAATCGGAGGAGTGGCACAACAAGCTGTGGATGAGGTCCCACTGCACACTAATCAGTGGCACTGCCAGTCACCAGTCACTTCTAAGTACAGGACTAGCTCCTGTACATCACGCCCAGGGCAGCATATCAATCATATCTGAAATATTAGACATCTAGTTGCAGAGCTCTGCCTTCTCCTTGGTTCATCATCTTAATTTAAAAAGCAGTGTTATTGGTTAAGACAACAATATTGGTGTTAGAAGGGTGGTCAGTGACTTTTTTGTCTGATGCACAGGCATGAGAATGAAATTTGTTTTTTTAAGGTCTAACCTTTTGAGACAACTTCTGAATTAGAAGAAATGATTGAAATACATACAACCTGGCCTGATTCCAGTTGACTGATTTACACCCACATATGGCTGAACGAGGAGCCTGGATCAAAACAGGAGCTAATGGTTGATACTGTGAAGATTGGGTAGAGATGGGTGAAGGCTGCCAGCCTAGCCAGATAGAATTGTGCAGATAATTCTATCATTTGTAAATGTCACATGTTGAACTTAAAACAATGTGGCAACATTGCCATCTGCTGTAAGGAAAACTAAGTCAAGCATTTCGATTCTTTCTTTTGAAGTTAAAATTATTTCTAATCTATCCTTTGATCTGTAGAGCTCGGAGTCTGTCTGAGCTAGCACATTCTTTCTATTGGTTTAAATTAAGGAATAATTACTGGAATTTGCATGTGGAATGTCCTTTATTGCTCTAAGTGTAAAAGAATGTAAATGCAGTTTCTGTGTGGCCTGGGAACCAGGAAGGTGTAAAAGACGATAATGTTTAGCAGAACTGCAGTTTAAATTTAAACAATGAGAACCAGAGATTACTAAGCATTTTGATCTTAGACATCTAACTCAGCACTGCCTATGCTCTCTTAAGTAAGTTATCTTAGAAGTGTGTTTTCTTGAAGAAATAGCTAGGACTACAAAGATTAGACTAAATGTTTTTCTGGTTATCTAACAGTGTAGCACCTCGCTGGTGGTCCTGCACAGGTTAGGGCATGTCCACATTGATTGGCAGGTCATCGTACATCTGAGTGACAGTTGTTAGAAAAACACCTTTATTCAGCTGTTACACTGCCCTGTTATTTACATGAATAACCACTAATTTTACACTCTCCTAACGTTTTGAAACAAGCATGTTATTTGACTATATTGACTTTAATTACCACTTGTAATGCACCGATCATAGATGAATGCCTGCTTGTCAAAGCTAAGTACAATCGCGGTCGAGCCTTAGCCAAAATGGACCATTGAGTATTTGGCATCTACGACTGTAATCAGAAATGTGGGTACCTGATATTCGTTGACAGAAGGGATGCAGCGACCTTGCTGCCAATTATTAAAAAGCATGTGTTACCAGGCTCAGTGATTGTACTGGATGAATGGGCTGCATACAGGGGCATATTGGGACTGTCTGCAATGAACTACACACACCTTACTGTAAACCACAGTAAGAATTTTGCAGACCCTACATCTGGTGCACATACTAATGCTGTTAAGAGTATGTGGTCATGTTGTAAAAAACAATTTAAGCAGATGAATGGGACACTGAGGCATATGGTGGACAGCCACTTACATGAGTTTGTGTGGCGTGAGAAATATGGCAGACATAGTGAAGACTTGTTCACCAGGATGCGCACCAGGAAGAACTGGGTGTCCATAATCATGCCGAATAACTGTTTTGTTATATATGTCATGCTTTTTATGCTTTTTTTTAATGTGTATTTCATTGGACGATCGGAAACTTGGAAACATGAAACTGACAGCTACATTTCATTCCGGTGTTTGTATTTAATTTTCTGCCGCTTTTAAATATATGTCATGCTTTTTACGTAATTTCTATGTATATTTCATTGGATGATCGGAAACTTGGAAATGTGAATCTGACAGCTACATGACAGATAATTACTATTAATGTAACTTCGTAAGTCATGGGCATGCTAGGGGCGGGGTTTGCTAATGCGCATCCTGCAAGGTACTACACTATTAGATTACCATTTTTCTGTTATGTCAGAACTGTACTACTGAATTATTTTAAGTTTCTGTGTGATCTCTGAACTCTTGAATAGCACTCTTGAATATTTCAAATCCTTTCAACTGTGGCTGGTTTCTGTAGAGATAATTTAAGCTCTAAAGTACATTGCATGCTTATAAGTGATCCTGTACTAAGCCCTTCCATTAAGCCTTGATTGCTTAGTTACACTACTATTGGATAATAATACTGCACATTAATAATTGGACACCCTTTTAAGCGCCTTTGGGTAGCTGATAATTAATAGCTGGTGGTGGCAGGAATTACTACCATATAGTCTGGGTATAGGGGCATAGCTAGAGAATCTGTGTCAGCCTTTCCCAGGAGTGTCTGTGAAGTTGTATAAATACTTATCTCTAACTGTGTGTGTGTGTGTGTGTGTGTGTGTGTGTGTGTGTGTGTGAGAGCTACTTGGGCAGGGACACGAAGCACTGGTTGGACAGAGAGGGTACTGGAGGTTTTAGCCTGCCAGCTAGGCTGAGATCTGGACCCTATAGCTATTCCAGTGGTGAGTCTTACTGGGGACCTAGGGAGCAAGGGAGTGACCAGCCTTGGACTGTCTGTGATCTCTGTGTGCTCTTAAGGGAAATTGTACTTTATTGCGTGTATCTGTTATCCTTTCCTTTCATATGAGATGCCCTCTCTGGTGTTAGTGATGTGGATTGAGGCTCTTTCATTGCTGGGCCAGGGTACGGGCATCACAGATATGATAGGCAAACACATCCTCTTTTACATACAGACTGTATTAGTGGGGCTGAATAAGTATTTTGTGGATTTGTCACATGAGTCTAAATGATTAAGTATGTTGTTGATTTGGGCTGTAATTGGACTGAAATGACATGATTTTCACATAATGAAAGAATCAAAAAGGCTGAAGGAAAGAAAAAACAGATAAAACCATGATCTGTATTATTCATGTTGGTGTATTTGTATTATTTTGCCTTCCAGTGACAAGTTTCTGTGAATTGCTTGTCCCAGATTAACATGTCCAGTCTATAAAGAAGGAAATGATGGGAAGGTCACCTGGCCTTAGGAATAAACTGAAAGCTGTCATGATTTCCTTTTAGTTGCTACAGCATTCATTTAGGTTTCACACGTTCAGGCACTAGAAAAGTACTGCCGAAGCATGCTGTGAGCAAACTGCAACAACTTTCTAGTTTGTGATCTGAGGAACAAAGGGCTGCCGTAGGTTCAGGGCATTTTGGTCATGCCAACACCAGAATATTTTCACTACGACTGACCTTAATAGAAACCATGTTGCAAAGACTAACAACCATGATACCAAATATTCCTGAAACATTGCTTAATCTACATTTGAAGCTACCTGGATAAAGGAAGGCATGTAACCCTGATCTGTGAGGAATGTCCCTGCTGTTAATATTCTCTTTCTTAATATGCAGTATATATTTGACAAAGCTTTGTTCCTGCTTTTACTTTATAACACCAATCAGTCTCTTAATATTGTCTGTCTTCTCACTTGTCTTCCCTCCATTATGTCTTTACCAATGTATGCTCCTCCACATTGTTGCTATTTTAATATTCTGTATTTGGTAGTGATAAATGCTTCTGTTTAGCCATCGCTTACTCATATTATTTTTTTCACTCCACTTTGTTGTAAAATACTTGCTTTCTTATTTGCCTTCTTGCCTAGAAAATGTCTGAAAAGGGTGTCCAGACCAGTACATCTATCCAGTTAAAGGATTTAAAAATAAAAAAAAATAAAATATGAAAGGAAAATCCATCATTAGCCACATCACATCCTTGTTTAAAGTTATAAAGGAGGGTTTCTGATCCATGATTGTCCCCAGAGAATATTTTTTTATTAAAACAGGTGAAAGATTTAACTTTTACTTGACAAAAAACAAACATCCCAGACTTTAAAAACAATAAAAATCCTGCTGAAGTGTAAGCAGAGTTGGCATAAATGAGGGCGTCACCAAGACAGGAACAGGCATCAGTTCCCAAATGTTTGTGGAAAGAAACATGTAAGGTAACCATCTGGTAACCTTAGGTACAGTCCAAAGGTCAGGCGATAAGGAAGAGATTAAGAAATAGGTGACCCCCCCCCTGCATAAAATTTGAGAAATTATCTATGAGCTTCATGGATGAGGATGTGTAGCCTGACATATCACATGTTGATAGATATTACTTAGCATCCTGCATCAACAGAAAAGTAGAATCCATAGTGTTAGCATGTTCAGTTTGTTGTTTTGAGAAATGTGACTATATATGTAATACTTAGAAGGGGCAGGAAGTGATCACTGTTTCTGTGCTCCTGAATAACTTCCCTTGTCCTGTTCTGTGAGAGATACTGCTTGCATTGCATGACTGCCCATTAGTTACTTGATTAGAGGCAGAGCTGGGTCAATTTAATTTATCTCAGTCTATTTGGCATCTATTATGGCTTTGGAAATGCATGAAATTCTGTGATATGGCCTGTCCATGCTACTCTCTGATTCAGTTATTCAGAGCCAGTGAGTTGTAAAATGAGTATATGTTCATCGGTGTGGATGGGGGGGTGGAGGAACAAATGATAATTGACCATCACTAGTTATTATCAAAGCATCTCTTTTGTTGAGTAAATCCCAAGCACTATTTTTGTTGCTTATCTTTAGAGCTCTTGGTTGTTCTTCCTGAACTATTGCTGTCTAAACTGTTTATGATGAAAGGCTTAACATTCAGTTTGTAATTTCTGAAGAAGATAAGAATTACAGAAACATGGTACACAGAAAAAATTACAAGGATTTAGTAAAGAAATTAAGAGCACAAAACAAACACATACCTTCATATGATATTTATAAGTTTACTGGAAGGAAAGGTAGGACAGACTAGGAAGAGGCGGAGCCCTCTATATAATAGGGCATATCAAAAGAATAGGCCAAGAAATGAAAACAACAGGCACTGTGAGTCACCCAGGAAGCTTAGCATGATATGCCATTGTCACCATCATCAATGGCCTTTCTTCTATTTTTTCTGTGTGGCGTTAGGGTGTAGTGACAACTGTCACCACCTCTCAGTTCAGTGCCACTCCCCTATCGTCTTCAGCAGGCATGCTTGGCTGTCTTCTCCGGTGCAATCCATTCATCTCTTAGCTGAATGTCCTTGCTTCTTCTTGCTTTCTTCCTGTCTCTCCTAAACCTTCACCAGATTCTGTTCTGCTTTACTGGCTTTTCTGTACATGTGCCCAAACTACTACAATCCATTCTTGTTGAACTTCTCTACAACCAGAGCTAATTTGGTTTCTGCTCAGATGTCATCTTTTCTTTATCTGCCACCATATTAGGCATGTCATCTTTATCACCTCTAGCTTCTGCAAATGCTCTGCCTTCACTGTTCAGATTTCTGTGACATACAGAAGTACTGGTTGCACTACTGTTTTGTACACCTTAAGTTTCAGCTTCTTTGGCATTCTTATGTCATATACTACCATTGGCACTCTGTGCCAGTTTGCTGCCATCCCTCTTATTCTAGATTTGACCTTCTTATGCAGATGTCCCTTCTCCTCAACAACCCTTCACAGATGCTTGAAGCTGTTAACCTGTTCCACCATCTTCCCTTCTATTTCAATCCTCACCTTCTTCTGATTTTGCTATTTGGTGCCATTACAGCTCTCTTATTTGTAGTCAGTTCATCCCAAGTTGATCTAGTGATGCTGACTAATGTCATCAAAAATAGACTATTGTATGTATTATTTACTAAAATGCCTGCTCCTGTGATGATCATAAAAATATCCCCCAACACAAATGAAATACCAAACCCTTCTCTTTGTTCACAAAACCAACTAGCCAAAATGGTTCCAATGCACCAATACAGGCAGGGGATCATAACAGGCAAGATTAGGGTGAGCTTACCATATAATATAATGGTCTGCAGGTTAATATGAGCAGGCGATTACCTCCAGTTACAGTGAAGTTCAAAGAGAACAGATTATAGAGGGTTGGGCACATATGCAGAAAAGCAGAAAATGATTTGAGAAGAAGATTTGGGAGAGACAGGAAGAAGATAAGAGGAAACAAGGACATTTTTAGATAAATATGTTCCGTGGAACTACATATGATCAGAAACTTGTGTAAAAAAAAAGAAAACAATAGCATTAAAAACCTGATGTCCAGAAAATCAGAAAACTGCCTAAGGACCTCTGCATGACCTCCTAAAAAGCATAGGTTCATAGGGTCATAGACATATACTAGGCTAACAACCATTGGACCCTTTATTAACCTAGCCAAGCATCCCATATGTGTCTTGCAAGTTTATGTGCCTTGGAGGTTATTTAAAAGGATATATATAAGCTAGGGCAAGATTTTCAGGCTTCTTCTGTCCGTGAGAGAAATGGCTGATAGAACCAGTGTGTTATTTCTGAAATGGCTGATAGAACCAGTGTGTTATTTCTGAAATGGCTGATAGAACCAGTGTGTTATTTCTGAAATGGCTGATAGAACCAGTGTGTTATTTCTGAAATGGCTGATAGAACCAGTGTGTTATTTCTGAAATGGCTGATAGAACCAGTGTGTTATTTCTGAAATGGCTGATAGAACCAGTGTGTTATTTCTGAAATGGCTGATAGAACCAGTGTGTTATTTCTGAAATGGCTGATAGAACCAGTGTGTTATTTCTGAAATGGCTGATAGAACCAGTGTGTTATTTCTGAAATGGCTGATAGAACCAGTGTGTTATTTCTGAAATGGCTGATAGAACCAGTGTGTTATTTCTGATGTCCATCTACTGGTTCAGATTTCTCTTGAATAGGGTTAGGGAAGAGCTCTGTTTCACATGGATAGGAAGCTTGTTTCAAAGAAGGGGAATTTTCGAGATGCAAGCCGGTCCCTCTAACACGTCCTACTTGTGTCACAAGCAAAATTTAAATTCCTAGATCGAGTAATTTGGATGATAGTTATTTTGTAGATATGCAAAATGTCCATAAGAGTGGGATCCAAGGATGCCTTATATGCTAAGCATAGATAGCCTCTCAACAGTCTGTACTAAACAGAGTATAGAAATAGGGCTTTGAGGCAATCTGCATAGGACATGCTGTTTATCTCCTGTGTCCTTTTAGTGAGGAGCCTCTGTGGGCATTCCAGTTGTTGCTTGTGCCTTGTCAGGTACATACTGAAGAGGGAGAAAAAAAGGTACTCATCAGTCATTGGACATGAAGCCACGACCCTGATATTAAGTCACATGCTGTACTGAATGAGAGAGCTGAGCTACTTTCAAGGGGAAAGGCAGGCATTCACAACCAGACAAGTGTCTTGTAAGTCCAAGCTGTATACTGAAGCCACTTTCTATAAGAGGAATACAAGGACATGAAAGGATCTCTCCTTTAACTTTCTGTGATAGAGATGGATGCAAACTTTTCTCAGATATATTACTGGACAAAAGCTCCTGGAGAAATATTAAAAATGCTGCTAACAAAATACCAGATGCCTTTGGTTCAGATAAAGAAGACTGAATTTGTCCACACTGCTTAGCTGCCCAGATTTTTCCCTCATATTTTTAGTTTCCTCCATAAAAAATGTGTTGTTTTCTGAAGAATCATTGAAGACTGAAGTAACTAAACAATGATAGACATTTCAGTTTCAGACTTCATACCCCTCAGAAAATACAAGCAAAACATATTATTCAAGCAACATTCTAAGGTTATAAATACAATATTTAAAAATTGTCCCTACTTCTAGCCCCTTGTCCCCCTATTATTTTTGCCTTTGTCCAGATTTCTTGAGTTGAGAAGGTTTAGTGTTATGAATCTGTCTTCTAGAGGAGCTGTCATGTGGTCAGCTGCCACTCAGCTTTATAACTGATAAAGGACACTAGTAGAGATATTAGACTGTATGAAGCATGCCTTTCTTCCAAAAAGTACAGGAACCAGACATCTGCTGTGATCTGTCTGTTTGTCTGTCTGTCTCTGTCACAAACATCGCATCCAGTGGTGATGGAAGATAATCAGTTATCTGACAGCTTAGCACATAATGCTAGCAAGCTTCATGCTGTAGTCTTGGTTTTGATTCTGTAAGTCTTCATTTGCCTGCTGTATAACCCTTAGCAAGACACTTAACCAGATAGTGTTCTCAGGTCTCTACTGAAAATGGGTCACAGCCCAAATGGGCAAACAGTTAGCAAGATATGTAAAATAAAGAATAAATAAACTGTGAAACAGGTGGTATAAAATGGAAGGTAGGATTCTTCAGAAATACTTCAGTATGGACATTTTTCCTAGCTCCATCAAATTAGTTATGTTCCAGTACCAAAGTGAAAGGTTAACTTTTATTAATTTGGGGATGGAATAAGTGAGGAATATATAAATCAGCTACATATTCCAAAAGCTTGCATGCTATACAGCATACCTTTCTTTTTCACCATGAAAATGTCATACTAGGTGAAGGGGTGACTTGGTTAGAGAATTGAGCATTAGCAGCACTCCAGGCTTATTTAGCAATTATTTCTCCTTTTAATGCCATAGCAGAGCTCTATGCAGCTTCATAGGTTTAGTTTAAAAGCCAGTTGCCTAATCAGTCCATGACCCAGATGTCAATTGACATTTGTTTGTGACAGCAGCTGTTTCACTGTTTTCCAGAATATTTGTGAATGTAGCTATTTAGCCCATGTACCTACAAACTCTCCTGGTTGGTTCTACCCCCCCCCCCCCATTGGCAGCATGCCAAAATCAGCTCAGTCAGTAAGCATTACATGACTGCCTGTAATGTAACAGTTTGTATATGTGGCAGATGAACACAGTATGGCAGCCTGCAACAAAGTTTGAGTGACTTTGTACAATCCCATTTCCCCACTTGGCATAAAATGCTTTGTCTTTGCAAGGTAGACCTAAGGAGGTAAACTGAAAATCCTTGTGTCATTTAGCAAGGTGCCTTTATGTAAATATTTTGGTATTCGTAGATCAGTTACTAAACAACAACCCTCACATACCTTACTACCAAGATGACAGAATCCCTTTGCTCCGCAATATTCTTAACATGGTCTACATTAACACAAGGTATTCCACTCTTTGTCAAAGCTGAGGCCTTTGGAATGAGAATTCTGCTTTCTGGTAAGAAATCAAAGACATTGGGTTGAATCTAAAGAAGACCATTTAAGTCACAAATGATTACTGTAGATTGCACAGAAAGATCACAAATAAATTTAAAGAACAACATGCTCATTAAATGGGGATGGCCTGCATCGGTCCACTCTAGGGTTTTGATTATTGGCAAAGACATTTTTCATTCTCATAATGCTGTTTTTAGGCAATGCTAACCCGATAAACCTACCAACATAATGAAACAAGCAAAGAAAAATATGAAGGTGTTACCGATCAATGCTAGGAGCCTAAACAAGAAACTTCACTCCTTACAAGCCCTTCTCACTCTGAAGGAAGTTGACTTCTGTGTAGTGACTGAGACATGGTTTAAAGTAGTGGAGAGCACTCTGGTTGTGCAGGGCTATAACATCTTCTACATATTTCAACCAGTTACTGTGCAGGAAGGGAAAATTGTAGTGGTGTCTGAATCTACATCCAGAACATACTCAACATCTAGACTGGTAAACAAGCATGATGCACTGACCTTCTATATGTCAAAATAACTATCAGAAAGGTCCTGTACCATATATTAGCTTGCTTTAGAACTCCCTCTATGACACAAGAAAGGTACAGCTCCTATCTACAGGCACGTTTTCCTCAGTGATCAAACAATCCAGCTATAGACAGGAAAGCCTACACCACCACTACTGCACAAAAACAGACATTCCTGGACCTTGTCAATACAAACACCCTGAAACAATTAGCCAGAGTGTCCAATGGGGGAGATAACATCTTGGATCTTGTCCATTACTAATATGGGAGCATCTTGCACTGTTCCTAATGTAGCTTCATCACTTGTTAGTCTGACCATAAAGCAGTTCAATTGAAACCAAAGATCCCTTGCATGCAAGGTACCTTTAGAAATTTCTTTAAGACAAACTACCTAATCCTAAGCAATACACTGGCAAGCTTCAAATCCCCACCAAACCTAGTTGGCTCCTCTAAATATGCAGAAACGTACATGACCAAGCTATACTAGTATGTAAACAGCTGCAGAGATGCAGCTGTACCCCATAGGAACAATTGCAGGGCAAACCTCAGAAACAAACCCACATGGTAGAACGATAATATCAACAATATTGTTAAAACCCTTGTCAATGAAATAAACAAACAACTCATGGGATTAATAAAATCCACCAAAGCCAAGTTTAAGGCTAAAATAACTACCTAAGCCAGAGACTATCACAAGGCATTTTTAGTTATGATTGTAATATCAAAAGCACAATGCAGCAATGTACTGAACTAATTATGAATGATGTTACCTACACTGTGGGTGTAGATATTGCAAACCTACTGGTCGATACATTTAGATCTAACTTTACCCCTCTCTCCCTTCCATCTGCCCCTTAAGGTATACCTGAAACTGGCTCACCTCCAGCTATCACACAAGACCTAGTCCTAAAACGGCTATCAAAAGCTAAAAATACTGCATCGATGGGTCCTGACAATATCCATGAATGTATCTTAAATAATATAAAGTGAAATTTAACCACAATCCTAACAACTCTGCTCAATCTCAGCCTCCATAAAGGTTTTGCACCAAGTGAGTGGGGACCAGCTACAGTCATTCCCCAACATAAGGTTGGACCTTCCACAGACCCAGGCATTTACAGACCCATAAGTCTGAGTACTTTCATATGTAAAGACATGGAAAGACTTATCATGGAACTTATCAATCAGACAAAGGGGACCTCCAAATACTTGAATCATCTCAGTTTGGATATGTCAAGGGCAGATCATGCTTACTCAGCCTGGTAGATTCTTTAAAAAGATCTACAAAGTAATGGATGAGGCCAAAATGGTATGCATTGCATACCTCAATCTGGCGAAAACATTTCACACAATACCCCAAGTGACTGCAAACAAGGAGTAGTTACTGAATCCCAAATGACTTAGCCATCCTGGTGGAAGGTTTGTCCCAAATAAACAACTAGTGCCAAAATCATGAACTGAAATTAAATGACAAAAAACACATTATTGGAACTAAAGTCATCTATCCCAAGAAACTACCACATTGACAATATGCCACTAAGAGTTGACCCACTTGTCCGGGATTTGGAAACTTACATGAACAGTGATCTAACTTTCAACCAAGGTATGTCAGTTTTTATAAGAAAGTCCTTCTATATTGCACAGCTTATAAATAAAGGGATTGTGTCTAGATCTAGAGATGTCATTGTTCTCCTTTACTCAGCCCTCATTAGGCAATCTATGCAGACACACGCAACAACTGGAACACCCACAGAGATGCCTTACTAAGAAAATACAAGATCTAAACAACATTTCCTATATGGGATGTTTCAAACCCCTGTCACTATACTCTGTAACCTACAGACTGCTAAGAGGTGACCTGTGTCTTATATGTAAGACATCCTCTAACCCAATACTGATGAATTTACTGCACATCAGCAAGTCCATTGACATCAGAAATACCCAATCTATGGATCTAAAACTCTTCTGTAACATCAAAAACAGTTTTGAGGGACAGGTACATCTCACAGAAGATACCACTGCTCTGGAATAAACTCCCCATCTCCATTAAACAAAGTTCATCTCTATACATAATCATGCGCAATTTGAATCTACGGATGGGAAACAGAAAATTTACCTCATAACTGTCCCCTGTACTAGTAATGGTCAGAGGTAGCTCCTAAATGCTTTATCCCATGCATGGCTCCCCTTAAAAGCATGATTCCAGTTAACCTCATTAGGGGTAACATATAATTAGTGACTATAGGATGGGTAAGGTCAATCTCTAACTAAATGGGACAGGTTAATTGAAGCACAAAAGGGAAAATGGCTAGGTTTAAAACTGCCCACAAAGGTCGCTAGCCTAATACTTACCTATGAACCTATGAATGTATAAAAAATCAAATGACTTTACAGAACTAACTAAAGCAGGAGCATCTCTGCTAAGCATAATGCATCATTGTTAACTCTATTACAGTGTCAAAAGTAAAAACAGTCATCATCAGGAAATGACCTAAGGTGGTGCAAGAATCCCTCTCCAAACAACTACATCAGAAAAATGTCAACATAATGATATTAGGTAGGAGCTGAAAAGTGGTATTTGTGAACCAGTCTATGCATATGTTCAAAAATAAATAAATGTGTGTGTGTGTGTCAGTGTGTGTGTGTGTGTGTGTGTGTGTGTGTGTGTGTGTGTGTGTGTGTGTGTGTGTGTGTGTGTGTGTGTGCATGTTGGTGTGTGTGTGTGTGTGTGTGTGTGTGTGTGTGTGTGTGTGTGTGTGTGTGTGTGTGTGTGTGTGTGTGTGTGCATGTTGGTGTGTGTGTGCGCGCACGTGCATGTGTGTGTGTGTGTGTGTGTGTGTGTGTGTGTGTGTGTGTGTGTGTGTGTGTGTGTGTATCACTTGTGTGAACTGTGGCGTCAATGTGATTTAGTGTAGTCCTAATGTCTGAGGATTACACTTCCACGTAACCTGTCCAAGTGATATTATTTAACAAACCAAGAAAGCTGTAAAGTCTAAAATAAACAGATAACAATGTGTAGACAACAGACACATTTTGCAACGGCAGAAAATTCACTGATGTTTAATTTATTATTATTTTATTTTATTTATTTATTAGCCAGATAAATCCACTGGGCACAACTGCTTCGTTTCGGATACTCCAGTAGCACTGTCTGAAGTGACCTTCTCAGAGTAAATCAGTGGCCAAACTATGCCAGAAGGAGTTAAACCCAAGACTACAGGATCAGTCTCATTAGGAGGGTATCCTTTACAATCAGCTGACACATTTGTCTGCTATTACTTGATCCCGGCATTTATTTTTCAGTATTTTAACTCTTTTCATTGAAAATGTTTTCTTCAAATGACAATTCAATGAATGTTATTTCCCAATTAAAAAAAAAAATACCTTCACAGATGAAGATGCTCGTCTGGTTATTTTAGGGATGGGCCAGAGTTTGACACTCTACTTAAACTAATTATGTAAGTGCATGTGCTCCTTCTCAGAGGGAGGAACATAACTTCCTTTCTGAGGTGATTTCAGACTGAAAGTGCTGTTTTCAGCAAAACAGTCTCTTCAACAATGTTCATCAACTGTTACTCAGTGTGAAATACTGTAATTTAGATAATCACACAGCAAAACGACTATACCATCTGTTTCATATGTCATAATGTAGGGAGACTAGCTATGAATTTTTTAAAATCTTTGTACCATCTCTGCAGGACATGCTTGGAAAAAGAAAAAAGTACCTATATCTGGCCTCCAGCTAATGTTTTTCTTATTTATTCAAAAAATAAACTTACCTAAAGTCTCTTATTAGAGTTTTTGAAAAAGATTCAGAAGTCCAATGGCACATCATAGTAGTCAAAGGATAACATTTTTACATAAACAAGGAAAAAGATTTGAAATATTGATGTATACAAGTGGAAGGAAGAATGTGCTGAAACCGTGTAAGAAAATGGATAAATGGATGGACTAAGAAGAGGCAATGGATAATAGCTATCTGATAGATTCCTGGGTATAAAAAAAGCCTTTGGCCAAACATCCATACACAAAACAGGTAAAGCCATAAAACAGGACAGAGGAACCTCAATCTGCTTCAGATCCTGTATCGGAAACAGAAAAAAATGCAGCTTCACGTTCTAAAGAATCTGTTGAAAGTATGAGGCTCACACCAAATCTTTGTTTTGAAGTGTTGCTGGTTACCAGATATAGTTTTTCTTAAGTTCTCTTTTGTATGCCACAGCTGAGTATGAGAAATATTTGTTACAACATATACACTATACAACAAATCTTTCTGAGTTATACAATGGTCTTATAGTATTTTCTTAAAAAAAATAAGAAATGGAATTTACAAATCTGGTAACACTACTCATCTTGTGGTGAATTCTCTTTTGTTGTTTTGTTTATCGGTCTGTGTGATAGTTTCATACTTTGCAAAGAGTGGGTTACCTGAGTTCAGTTTTAATGCTAATGGTTTGATCTCATTCGCTGTGGCCAAATGTCTTTATTTTACTTTGAGCATTGAAGATGACAAGCTTGCTTTTGTTTGCTTTCAAAAGAACTCTGTAATTAACATGGAATGCATTACTGGACAATGCTAATCTGGAAAAAGGCCCAACTACTTAATTGTTAAAAACAACAAAAAAAACAAGCAGTGGTATATGAATTCAGTTCCCAAAGAGAACTTTGTAACTTCTGCTGTTGGCTTTGTGCCTTTCAGCTGCACAGCAAAGTAGTTCACTGAAAGTACTCAGTTATATTTAGTATGACGTCGATGGAAATTACTTAGTTCATTTTTTTCTTAAATGAAGGAAGAGGCAGCTTAAGGAAAAAAATGCTTTCATAAGCAAATATTCTGAAGTGAGTAATCCCAATGCAGCCGCTGTTCTCTTTTCTTAAATATTTTCAGGTAAAATGCTACAGTTGTGACCATTCTGGTTACTTATATTGTGAAATAATGTTTGTTTTTCTCCACCATGATCATTTTTGTGCTAGTTACAGCTTTTTTCGCAGTATTTACCACTGTAGTTACATAGTAATATATGTGCTAACAGTAAGTTAAGGGCATCTATGCAGTGTCGAGAAGTTCAGTGAATGAACTACTATAACTCATAGGAACAAATGCAGACAGACATATAAAGCAAATACACACACATACATACACATACACATTTACTCTCTCTCTCACACACACACACAAATATATGTATATATATATATATATATATATATGTATATATATATATGTGTGTGTGTGTGTGTGTGTGTGTGTGTATATATATATATATATATATATATATATATATATATATATATATATATATATATATATATATATATATATATATATATATTAGGATCATCGGATCATAGGAGGTTACTAGGTTAATGACCCTAGGGCCATTACAAGCCTAGCCAAGTTTTACCCTTATTTCCGCGATCAGCACCTATTGCCCCTGTCCAATACTGTCCAATACAGTTAGCCATCCAATCGTCCAGACTGCGTTTGAAGAGAGCCAATGAGGTGCTTTGCTTGACATGAAGTGGGAGTCTGTTTCAAAGATGTGGTAACCTCTGTGAGACAAATCTGTCCCTCCAGCAGGTTCTATCAGCAACAGCTCCTTGTGGCCCTGCAGAGTGGTGCTAGCAGCAGAGAAGCGAAAAGAATGACTGCTTTCAAGATCTAAGTATATTTTACTGCTATTACCTGTGCGACCATCTTTCCTCGCCGAAAAGTGAGTTTAATCTGCTCTTTTGCCTGTTTTAAGCTTGTTTTTGTGAATTTCATTACCTGCACTTTTAAAAGTTTGTTTGTTGTTTAAATTTAACTGTTGAGGCTGCTCACTCAAGTGCGCTAGCCTGTGTTAAGCTTTTACTGTACATTTTCTGCTGTTTGTTCTGTTAAAAAAGAAAAAACAAAAAATATCCTTGTTTCCCGCCTTTCCTGACCTAGAATAGTTCCAAATACAGGTAGTGCTGTATTCTGGACTTTAGAATAGTTCCTGTGTTGCCCATTTCCTTACTTGGATAGAAGGAAGCTTCTTTGTTCACCAGTGGGAGTGGGGAACATTGAGCAGCCTATCTGTCCCTGGAGGAGTGATCTCAGCACAAGAATCTTGTAGTTCATTGGCTGTTTTGGGCTAATTTCTAGCTCTTTTAAGTTCCCTGTATAAAAACCCGCTTTGGCATGATTTTGCGCATAGCGCAGCATTGGGCAGCGCTGCTCAGCCGGGCTTAAACCATTCTTGGCTCCACAAAGTCTGCTCTTCACCTTTTCCCTTAGATTTGCTCTATCTCTCAAGTAAAAACCCTATTTTCAATCTAAAACCCAGCACTTGCTCTTACAAGCAATTATATAAGTTAGCACTAATAAACTAATAGCACTACTTCCTCATATACTCCCTTGGAGTACTCGTCTCCTATTGGTCCTTTTGGTCAGTCATAAAGGAGTTACTTATACTATACCGGCATGTCCAAAGGTCAGTTGCTAGTTTCCTCTCCAGTCCAGCTGGTGAATCTGGGAATCCTGAGGCAATGTTACAACTGCCACCTGTACACAGACAACCCTCTCCTCCTCCCAACAAGTACTAATACATGCGAGAGATGCAACCATATAGCCAAACTGGAGGCTAAGCTCTCTCAACGCAGTACTGGTGCAGCCAGTCAGGAGGAGAAGGTAACCATCCACACCACAAATCCAGTCGCACATAGACCTACCACATCATCAAACCAAACACATAAACACACTAAAACATACTCGGAGGCTCTAAATACAAATCTGCCTAAGCAGCAGAGACCTCCAAAGCAGACATCCAAGCAACCTCTACCCCAAAACAAAACAAGTGAAACACATACTTCACAAAATCAGTGTGCCAAACAGTCACAGCCCTTAAGGCCAAACAACACACCTGATACACTTGTAATAGGTGACTCTATTGTCAGACACACTGATGTCCCACTCACCAGGCTGAACAAGGAGAAGGTCACGATGAGCTGCCTGTCGGGTGCCAGGATCCGCCACATAACACAAGCACTCAGGTCACTCCAAAGCAAGTACAAATATGACTCAGTCATTGTCCATGCTGGTGTGAATGACCTGAGATGTACCTCCCTGGACTACATGAAAAGAGACATAGAGGAGCTCCCAGATCATGTAGCCCAGACAGGTATGACCCTGACCTTGAGTAGCAGCTTACCCTCACCAAAAATGATGCCACAGTATAAAGAAAAAAATTGATCAATTTTAACAATTGGCTAAAGCTCTGGTGTCGTTCAAAGGAGATCCAGTGTTTGTCAGCCTGGGATGACATGCTTGACAAGCCACGTTGCTTCGCTAGGGACAGCTTGCACCTGTCACCTCTGGGCTTTCGGATACTGGCGAAGGCTCTTGCTACCCCCATAGTGCCTTTTTTAGGCAAGGCTCAAAAGACAAACCCACCTCCATAGAAAACACAAGGAAAAATAAACTAAGGATAATGCTACTCAACGCCAGAAGTCTAAGCCTCAAAATGCAAGCACTCGAAGCTCTCCTCAGCATGGAGAATATCAATGTCTGTGCAGTAACAGAGACCTGGTTCAAGGCTCCCGAGAGCACCCCAGCACTACCAGGTTATACCTCATACCATGCTTTTCGGCCCCAAAACTCGGACCGAACCACAAAAGGAGAGGGAGTATCCATATTCATCAAGGATACCCACACCTCCAGGTTAGTGGCACTGCACGAAGCATCGGAAACCATCCATGTGCAACTAACAGTGGGCAAAACTGCCTTTCAGTTTGTAGCCTGCTACAGACCACCATCCCAGATTCTGGAACCTCACGTGGCTTTCCTGAGAACATTGGAGAATATGAAAGTCTCTCCAAACACCTTTATATTGGGTGACTTCAACTACCCAAACATAGACTGGGAGCACTACTCAAGCCCCAACAACCTAGCCCAAAGGTTCCTAGAATTTATAAACTCAAATGCTATGGAACAACTGGTCACCACACCCACAAGAGGGGGAAAACATACTGGACCTGATCATCACAAACATGGGGACTCTATGCTCTGCACCAGAGGTGCACCCCTCATTGGTAAGATCGGACCACAAATTAATCTCTCTGGACATCTACATCCCAATCCCACCACCACCCCAGAAAACCACAGTAAAAAAATTCTCCAAGGCTAATTTCACACTTCTCAAAACTGAGGTGAATTCACTCAAAGCCCCCGGGCCAGTGGAAACTACGGCCCAAACTGCAGAATCCTTTATAAATGCATTCTATGGACATCTTCAGGAATGCATGGATTATGCAATCCCAAATAAAACCAAGACCCAATCCTCAAAAGGCAGGCGTCATGTCTGGTGGACCCCAGCCATAAATAGGCTATACAACAAAAGGAGGAAGCTACTGCAGGATAGAGCAAAATCCCTTAATAAGAAAGCATCACTGATCAGTACTAGCAATAAACTACGGTCCCTCATAAAATCATCCAATGCCAGCTTCGAGAGAAAAATTGCACAAGACACTAAAGATAACCACAAGGCCTTCTTTAGTTATGTTAGGAACCTGGGTGGCAACTCCCAGATTTGTTCAGAGTTAGTCCAAAATGACAAAAAATACACTGACCCCACAGACATTGCCAACATCCTGTCGGATAGGTTCTGTGCAAACTTCTCCCCCCTTCACCCCCAAAAAAGCAAATATCTATCCCAGCACACAGTTGTCTCCCTGTCATCTCAGATGCTCAGGTGAGAGCTGCCCTCTCCAAAGCAAAAAGCACAGCATCAATGGGACCGGACGGTGTCCTGGGCTGCGTCCTACATGAGCTCCAAGAAGAGCTAGAACCTCATATTATGTTACTGTTCAATCTCAGCCTTACTACAGGATATGTACCCAAGAAATGGCGTACAGCAACAGTGGTCCCACTCCACAAAGGTGGTGCCTCAACAGACCCTGGAAACTATTGCCCCATAAGCCTGACTAGCCTGGTCTGCAAAGCTATGGAGCGGATCATCATGGAACTCATAAACAAAGACATTGGGGAACTACAGACGCTAGATCCTACACAATTTGGCTTTGTTAAGGGCAGAGCCTGCCTCTTGAACCTGGGCAACTTCTTCGAAACAGCCACCAAGGCCATAGATGAAGGGAAGGTAGTCCACACAGCCTACCTGGACCTTGCAAAAGCCTTCGACACCATACCCCACTCTGGCATCATAAATAAGCTCTCCAGCCTAAATATCAACCCCTATGTCATAAGATGGGATGCAAACTGGCTCAAGGACAGAACCCACATGGTCAGAATTGTGGGAGCCATGTCAGACTCTAAACCTGTTACAAGTGGCATCCCACAGGGCTCAGTCCTGGGACCACTCTTGTTCGGTATATATTTTTCTGAGGTACAGGCCAACACGAGAGGATTATGGCTGACCAAGTTCGCAGACGACTGCAAACTGGCTGCCATAATCGACTCTTCAGCTGACACATGCATCCTCCAGAAGGGTCTCACAGGGATGGACAACTGGTGCCAAAGCCATGGCCTAAAACTAAATGCCAAGAAGTGTATAGTTATCCCCTTTGGGAAAAACAAAGTGCCCATAAATTACCACATAGGCGGTAATCCATTAAGTACGGAGGAAGTAATTAGGGACCTGGGAACCCAAGTTGATAGCAACCTCTCCTTTGACAACCACATTGCCAAAGTGGTTAGAAAGACCTTCTATATAGCCCACCTTATCATGAAAGGATTCACATCTAGATCAAGGGAGGTCATTGTGCCCCTTTACTCATCACTCATCAGGCCCATAATTGAATGCAATGCCCCATTTGGGATGTGCCTTACCCGACAACTGCAGCAACTGGAAAGACCCCAAAAGTACCTCACCAAGAGGATCAAGGGTCTCAAACAAATGATCTATGCTGCCAGGTTAAAGAAACTCCAGCTCTACTCAGTTGCATACCGCCTACTTAGAGGCGATCCGCGCCTGACATATAAAGCCATGTCCAACCCAGAATTAATAGACATGCTCCACCTCAAAAAATCCGAATCCACTAGAGCTACGCACTCAAGGGACTTGAATCTCAACACAGAAATAAATAGGACATGCTGGAGAGACAGATTTGTGATGCAGAGGCTCCCAGCACTCTGGAATAGAATCCCAGTCCATATCAGGCAGAGCCCCTCACTGACTCTCTTCAAGAGAAATCTTGACGAGTGGATGGGAGATCATAGGTTCACCCCGGGGATCACTTCTGTGTCACTACTAGACAGAGGCACAGTAAACTAACCTAAAAAGGGCACAGTAAAACCCATTTTTAAGGGGTGACAAAAGCCAAACACACTCTGGCTAGGCTGATAAATGCCCTAGGTCATATAGCCTAGTATCAACCTGTGAACCTATGAACATACCAGGTTAAGGCCATCAGAGTGAGTAACCCGTGTACCATTTGACTTATGGATATGCAGCATTTCCAATAAAGCAGGGTCAAATATTGCCTTATTTGCAAGGCAGAGATAGCCACTGAGCAGTCTGTATAAAACAGAATAAAGTGACAGTGATTTCAGATGGTCCTTATAGGACAGATGCTGAAGACCTTGAATTTTCCTTGTGAGGAACCTTTGCAGTGTCTCCAACTGCTGCAGGTGCTTGGAAAGATACATACCAAAAGGGGTGTTGTACTCAATTATTTGCCTGATGAAGGACAGTACAGGGAGGTTATAAATTCTTTTTTTTCTGGAGGCAATGCCCTTACTTATGAGATGAGCAATATAGAATGTCCTACTTACCACTGTGGAGACATGGTGATCAAAGGTAAGGTTGCTGTCAACCTGCGTGGCCAGGTCTATCACAACTGAGTGCATACTTAGGGTGTTGCTATTGATGTGGTAGTTAGCAGGCACATTGCTTTTAACAAAAGGAATGATAATACATTTTTTGCATTGAGTTTAAGGCTATGATTTTGGCCCCAATCATTTGTTTGTGTAAGACCCTCTTGTAGGTTGTTGACATCATTTGGAGATTCTATGATTGCTCCCAATTAGCAGTCATCAGCAAACTTTGTCAGACACAGACCTTTAGTTTTTGCTTTTGCTTTGGAGAAATAGATTCCAAACAGTAGAGGTCACAGGACTGATCCCTGTGGAACACCACTGGTTACAGGTCTGCTGTTGGAGATGTATTCTCCTATTTTGACTATATGAGTTCTATCAGTGAGCCATTTAGTGACCCATCTAATGATATAAGGGTTGATGCCTAGCTGGGAGAGTCTGTCAATAATGCCTGAGTGGAGGATAGTGTCAAATGCCTTGGCCAAGTTTAGGTAGGCTGTATGCACAGATTTCCCCTCATCCAGGGCCTTGGTAACTGTCTCACAAAAGTCCACATGGTTTAACAGGCATGATCTCCCTTTGACAAATCCAAATTGAGTAGGGTCAAGTGTTTGGAGATTACCTATATCTCTGTTGATAAGGTCCATGATGAGTCTATGCTGATATATATATATACATATATATATATATATATATATATATATATATATATATATATATATATATATATATATATTTAATCTGAGTTCTACCTAGTAATGAGTAACCCTTTCTGTGTGCTTAGAAACAATGTACTATTTGTTTGAAATAGTACTCTCATTACAGGAAACTGAAACAGTAGCAGACTCTAAAATAGGGCTTCACAAAATAGTTCAGCTCAGTCAGAAAAATGCAGGCACATACGGTTCATGCAGGTTTAGAGAAGTCAAAACCTTTTCTGCTTGAACCTGCTGACTTTTGTTCAAGTAACCTAGACAAATTTGGTGCAGGTTTTTTTTCCTTCTTCCTGCCACTGAGCTTTGACTGTCTAGTACTATGATACTACCTTTTGTGCAAAGGGTAGCAAACTTCTTTTCAAAATGGCAGAGTGCAGTAAAAGGGATATGCAATTTCTCAGCCTAGCTGTTAGAGTGTAGTAAAATAGATATCCAACTGTCCAGTCCAGAATGCCAAATAGAGAAAAGAGTTCTGACACTTTCCAGTCTAAATATGTTTGGTAGGGAACAGTGGTTTGCCAAATTGGTCTATTTTAAAAAGATCAACCTTTTAAATAGTTGAATTTCATGTAATCAAACTCATACGGATGACTATTTGAAAAGTCGAACATATCCCTATGTAACAATGAATTATCCTGATATTGCAGAACAGTGGGGATCAGGGAATATGCCCTTTTCCCCAATGTAGTGCATATGCCATTTCCCCAGTGTAGTGCAATCTACTAATTGGTATATATAATTAGTGGGGTGAGAGGACATGGCACCTCACGTGGTAGATGGAGGGCGGCTTGATCTCCTAACAAAATATTATTTTTTAATTTTTACATATGTTCAACTTTCATATGAATCTGACTATTTTAAAAGTCAATAATACACAATTCCTTGTCAAACTAGTAGTCCAATCTGCTAACAGAGGAAACAGGCCATCAATTTTCCAGCAAAAATGCTTGGCTGAAAAAAGGACTACCAATCTATCAACTGGATAGATGTGAAAGTATTACCACTCTTCTATTTCAGATGGTCTGTTCCAAGAGAAACAAAAAACTGTTTACCATTTAGCGGAGCTGACCAACACAATAAAAACATATGTCAACCATTTAGTCTAATTTTTGGGAAGCTGTGGAGTTTTCCCACATATAGTTATCTAAAGCTAACAAGACCTTCTGCATGCATGCTTCAAAGGGTGATGAGCAGCAGAGTATTAGTTGGTTTACTGAGGATATGCCAAAGACTGAAGAGGATTTATTCAGTTTAAATACTTTTCTGCTGAGGGAGAACTAAGGAGCACTGAGTGAACAAATGCCTCAAGACTCAAAGTATGCAAATGTGTTTTATAAGATATAAAATTATTGAAACGTATGCCCAGTGAGTAAGATGTGCTTTAGTTTAAGCTCATTGCTTTACTGTGAGCAGAAGAGTAGCTGGTTCAACCAACACCCTGAGCTGATACTGTGAAGTAGTGCCCCATCCACTTAGCTATTCAGGTGAACAGCAAGAAAGAAAAGTACTGCACTGTAAAAGGTGATTGCAATAATCAGCTTAATACAATTAGATCTACACCCCCCCCCCCCCAGCTCTTCTATTAAACAGCAAAAAACCAGACAGACAAAAAATGGACATTCCTTGTACTGGCCCACCAACCAGGTGGGCAGATACATGACAACACCCCCCATTCCCTCCTTCCCCAGCCATTCTGGACCCATTTCTGTGGCCTGCTTCCAACCCTCCTTCAACTTTTTTTATTAATAAAAACAAGTCTTCTTTTAAACTGTAGCAAATTGTTTGCTACAAATGTTGCAAATGTTGCAAAGAGTTTCTATAGTTTATGCCCTGCCTGCATGGAGCCATATGTTTAGTTAAAAACACAAGAAAAAATTCTTCTTTTTAAACTGTAGTAAACTGCTTACTACAAATGTAGCAAACAGTTGCTGCAATTTATTCCCTGCCTGCTTTGAGTGCTACAGCATTCAGGTTTTAGTTTACAAAAAAGAAAACACTGTAGCAAACACCTTCCTACAATGTTAATAAGAACAATTTCCATGCTGCAACCTTTTAAATGAATAAATGTGTAAACAGACTGGCAGTACTTTTAATTTCCTGAGACCATCTGATCCATAACATTGCTAGGCAAAAAATGAATAAGATACCTTGAGAAGATATAAAATGGAGCAATGCCATAACTAAATGATTTAATTAGCTCTGTGAATATCTGTAAGATCACAGAATAAGGGCAATATAATCCAAGTCAAGTAGATGGGACTGTTTGATTCCAAGGAATTTAACCCTCTTTTTAATTTTATTTTTATTTATTAATATACAGGAAAGTGGAAACTGCTCTAATAGAGAAAACATATGAGCATGTACTGTTTCACAGAAAAGATGGGTTTTAATCCACATATATATATACCTGTTCTAGGTTTCTACTACTGGGTAAGATAAAAAAAGCACACCATACATTTGATGGCTGTATATAAATCCACCAGTACAAATGACTGAGTGCATACCTCATCTCTAATGCAATTGACAGATGAGATCCCACTGATCGGAGCTTCCTTGGCCATAAAAGGTAATTCACATGTAGTTATTCAGTTCTAGCTGTGTGCATTCAACGTTTATTTTCTTGTTTCTTGTTATGGCAGAACTGCTGAGATCGCAGCATCCAATTTTCATGCCCAGAGCAGGATACATTACAATAGCCACAAGAATGGATTATTTTATGTTAACAACATGAAACACCATACAGTGCCAAAGAAGGAAATCTAAAACCACTGAAACAATAAAGAGTTTTGCAGAAGTGACAGTGAAGAAATGCAATTCAATGGCAACATGCAAGCAACAGAAAAAAAGAATTAATAAGTGACCTGCATGAATATGTGGAAGTACTGGATGTGAACGTCCTATGGCAGTATATGAGTTACAACTTCCAATGGAATACTGTCACTACAACATCCACTTTTTGCAAGCACTGTGCTTTTTTGAAAGCTGTTTGCCATCATAAATGGAGAGAATTATGTTAAGTACTTTGCCTGACGGGATACTTGATAAAATATTTGCCAGACTGCGGTGCTGATCTATATGCACATGTGTAGAATTTATCTTTATCCTGTAATTTTCTAGCCACTGGCTTAAGTGAAAGAATTCGCACTGATTGCCATGGGTTTTGCTACAGCATTTGAAGCAGCAGTCAGGGAAGTGAAAAAAGATTTGTGGCTTAACAATTCTTTAAATTACTGTCGATCTGAATTCTTTACATACATGTGATAAAGAATATATTCTCTTTACAACTATAACAAGGAAATGAAGAGCAGATCATCTCAGAAAATAACAGACCATCTCATATTATTGAGTAAATTCCCATTTTGCAGCAGCAGAGTTAGACTTAACACTGGTTGGATTCCCAGTTTATTTCAGACAACAACTACAACATGCACCTTCACAACAGCTGGTGCCACTCAGATTATGGCAAAGTGTAGGCTACCATCCTATGTGAGGAATGACCTACCATCTGTCTTGGTTGAGGGTCCAGTACTGTACGTATTTATGTTGACTGTATTTGTAGCACCCCATGAATTGCACAAGTTAATCATGTATCCTTCATCCAACCTCTATCAAGTTTCCAGTCTACCCCTGACCATCCGCTACAGAAAGCCAACAGTTATCAGAATACTTGGACCTACCTGCCCTATCCATAGCTGGGACCAGTTCCAAGCTTTGCTGCCAATGGGAAAGAATGACATCTTTCTAGTGGCCTAATTAATACACACCCACACGCTCATGCATACACAAAAGAAAATGTCATCCTTATTTGTCCTGTATTTTGGAAAACAATCAGCACAGACAGTGAGAATATAAACCGGAATATAAAACAACAGGAAGGTGACAGAATTAAAGGTAAACTTCCCTTTGCTAATTGATGACCCTAGCTGGCATGTGCAAAGATGGGGCATGATTACTGAAAATGTCTCACTTTAACAGTGAGATATAGTACCCAAAACATTTACAGTTTCATAATATTGTGACATCAGTTTCAATATGTATAATCTTTGCCATTGTTTTTACTTTTCTGAACTAACCCACTTACACGTGGAGAATGCAGAATGCTAAAGTAAGCATACATCAGTTGTGCTCTTCGCATTACGAAATGAAGAAAATAACAGCAACGAGCTCCCTTAATTATTACACAGGGGAAGTGTGAAATGGATTTTGTGCTCATAAATTCTAACGATGTACATTTTCACAAATAATACAGAAAGGCTTATGGAAACATAAAAGATCAAAGCTGGAAAGTTACGACTTTGTGAGATATTTTTTCTCCTGTATTCCTGTATCATGTTTAAAAATATAGCAGCTGATTTGATCTACTCAGTGTACTGACCTCCCACCAGGTGAATCTGTCCAGTCAGTTCTCAGCATCATGATAGACACAGATCCATTCTAATGATTCTGCAGAGGCAAAAGTCTGGTGTGGACACCTGGCACAATCTGAAAACTCATGTCACAGCATAACTGCATCATTTGCCCCTTGTTACAAGTAATTCTCTTCTGCACCCTCCCATATTAGGACACTACCGAATGTATACCTTCATTATGTATTGTAGGCAATTTGGCACAGCTGGAGTGACTGCAGTCTAGTAATGAACAAAGTCCCTTTGTTTTTATGAGTTATTTCAGAATCAGCAGAATGTCTACTGCAGTGAGTGGCCAATAAAACTATTACCCCCCTAAAGCCATGGTTCTGCTTGGCTTATCCCCGATTCAAAAACAGACATCTGAAAACATTTCACCATAAGAAATTGTAGGCCTCTAATTCTTAGAATAATTAGTAGTCGAGTGTTGGTGATTTGCTTGACTTAAAATGCAGTGAAATGATTAAGCATCATTCCATCCCCCAAGTTAAAACAGTGACTTAATTAAAGTACTCTAAACTAGACAATGCAATGGATTACAGGCAGTGAACTAACTCAACTGTCACAGCTTTAGCAAATACATCTTCTACTGAATTCTGCCTAATGGAACTTCACTCACTGGTTGCACTGTAATATAATGATCACGACAAATTAATGACAATGCAGGCTTGAACTCAACACCCATATCCTCTGTGTAACTGACTGTTTCACATAGTCTGACTACTGCTCCAAGATTATAGCCAAATAGTTGCTGATTTTGTATAACAAACAATAAATGAAAAGTTTTTGCATTACTTGGGTTGGGGGGGGGGTCGGCATAATGGTTAAGGTGTTTACTTTACAAATGCAAAGTGTGGGGTTTGATTCTCAGATGGAATAATTAGCTAGGTTTAAAAAGGATCACAAGAGCAGTTAGCCTAGACTAATCTATGAAACTACAAACTTTGTGATTGCTATGTTATGAGGACTTTCATTTTGTAAATTCTTTTTTCCCCCACACAGCTTATTTTCACCGAATCCAAATGTGCTCCTTGATAGTTAGATCTACCTACCCCATCTATCTCCTCCAGGCTTCCTCTGAATAAGGGTAGGGCTGACAAGGAGATGGGATAGTGTCACACTGCTGTATTTGAGTCTTTTTGACTATTTATTTCCCTGTTCTGGTGCATGCTTAGAAACATTTCAAGGGTGGGACTCACAGTAGACATTAGTGCTGGGGTCCCTCCTACATCCATAAAGGGCAAATATCAGCAGGTCACCCCACCCACTTTTTAGGTAGCACTTCATGGTTAATTTCCCAGTCTCCTACAGGGGAATCAAATTGCAACATGTGCCAAGAGCATGTGTCCTTCACCCCCCCCCCCCCGATGGGGACACCCATCTTCCCCTGCTATCACCTTGGATGTCTGAGCTGCACACTGATTAGAGTATTATCATTCAATCACCTGGACCATAGTTAGAGTATTCTCCATCAATCACCTGGACCCTGGTTAGAGTATTATCCATCAATCACCTGAACCCTGGTTAGAGTATTATCCATCAATCACCTGGACCCTGGTTGGAGTATTATCCATCAATCACCTGGATTATGGTTAAAGTATTATCCATCAATCACCTGGATCATGGTTAGAGTATTATCCATCAATCACCTGGACCATGGTTTGAGTATTATCCATTAATCACCTGGACCCTTGTTAGAATATTATCCATCAATCACCTGGACCATGGTTAGAGTATTATCCATCAATCACCTGCATCATGATTAGAGTATTATCCATCAATCACCTGTACCGTGGTTAGAATATTATTCATCAATCACCTGTACCATGGTTAGAATATTATTCATCAATCACCTGTACCATGGTTGGAGTATTATCCATCAATCACCTGGACCCTGGTTAAAATATTATCCATCAATCACCTGGATCATGGTTAGAGTATTATCCATCCATGTCATGATGCTGGCTTCTTTCTTTTGTTTTTGTATGACTGCTGAAACACTGCAGATGTATTACACAATGATCATTAACACCTGCTGCCAGTCAAACTAAAACCATGGCTTTTCCTTAGATTCACCAGTAATTCAAGGAAAGCCTTTCAGAATAACTACAAGCTATATGTATTGAAAGCAACTCCAAAGCACTTGCTGTTGCACAGATGTGTGGCCCTGCAAGAATATCTGCATTACATCATTAACGTTGAAAAAGAACAATTTAGTTATTAACAGCCGGCATCACCATCAAAATGTATTGCATATAACAGGCAATGACATTAGTTTCCATTGACCAGCTAATTGTTAGCATGCTGCTGTCCATCTATTGTAAAAGGAAGCACTTTGAGTGGCAACAAATGCCATTCATTGAAATTGTTTAAGCAGACTAGATAGTAATCTCTTGTTGCTCTCATCCAACATGTGGAAACAGAAGCTACTCAGTTGCTATGATCTTGTAGTATGTAAATTTTAGGTGGATACTCTGGGTTTCCTCCCCTACAATGCTATGATATGGTCACTGGCCTCATTAGGTTGTATTATCTTCAGAAGAACCTCTTTTCCACTATTAGTGGGGGGCTTGAGGATTCCAGGACCTGTGTGATCGGTTCCCCTTCACAAGATTGAATATATTAATACTTGAAACTCATAAGCCCAAGCCCAAAACGTATACTTGAGATTGTGAAGGGGCACAAAAGGAAAGGAAAAAAAACACTTTTCTAACATTTTTACAGCCCCCCCCTGCACTCCCTACATGGGGGGCTTTGCTCTCCACACCCCCATACTTAAATATACCAACTCCGAGATCGCACTACAGCAAAGGAGATGGAAATGGACCATTACGCGCTATATGCATAAGCACACAACGGGACAGTTTCCATTCCTCCGCTTAAGTGTGGTCATGAAACCTGCACATTAAGGAAGGAACAGTACAGGGGGACCCAGCCCCCTACTAAAAGGTAAGCAAAACTCTTAATCTAATTTTTTACACTTTCCGTTCACAATTTCGAGTTACTAAAACTTGAGATTTTGAACTTGATCTTATGAGTTTCGAGCTTTCAGTAATTTGATCTTGTGAAGGGGAACCGTGTGATCTCATCTGGCCTTCATGCTTTTTTAGAGGAGAGATTATTCTTATAGAACTCTCTCCCTCAGTGACATAATGACTATTCCACTGAGTTAGCCCACAGGGGTCAGTTGAAGACTTGCTCATCAAGGATACTTAGTTTTTTTGTTTGTTTGTTTTTACCAGATGCATTTTAATTTGATTTAATTTTCATTTTGTTCTCTGATACCCCCTGAAACTTTTGAGAGAGGTGCAGTACAAATATAATTTTCATGAGTGACCGAATGATAAATCACTGGTGAAACAGACTAATTTCTTTGAATTGTGTTTACTCATCTCTACTGTATATATCACAAGTTCAGGAAGGTTTCTTTTAAACTGTCACTTCTCTTTTATGTGACTTCTGATCATGTGCGTCTGTTACATTAAATTACTTTAAATCTACAATGTCTTAATTTACCTTGATGTTGTGCTATCACAGAGCAGGTTATACTAATTAGGAGGCAACTTGGACAGATCCCTTGCATTGGTGATGTGGGTGGTCCCCCCAACATCATCAATGGCTGTATATTCAATGGTGTTTGAAAGAATGGTATTTATTTATTTGCAAATGGAATTTATATAAAAATAGATCAATTTACATCCCTGGGATTCCTTCTGTGTGCCTGCTGGACAGGAACATCAGGTACTGACTTGTCTAAACATGGGCTAAACTCTTAACTAGGCTTATAAGGGCCTCAGGACCAATAGCCTAGTAACTTATTACTCCTGATGCCACACTTATAGTGGCAGCCACAAAACTAAATTAATGTACCCTTAATGCATAGTCACATATTCTATTGCAAGCATGAGTAGTATATCTCGATTCCTGCATGTACTGTGAATGCATAGCCACGTACAGATGCATGCATGTGCAATATGCCTCAATCCCTGCAGGTACTGTGAATGCATAGTCATGTTCAGGTGCATGTATTTGCAATATACCTTGAGCCCTGCATGTACTGTGAATGCATAGTCACGTTCAGGTGCACGCATGTGCAATATGCCTTGATCCCTGCTTGTACTGTGAATACATAGCCATGTACAGGAGCATGCATGTATAATATACCTTGATACCTGCATGTACTGTGAATACATAGCCATGTAGAGCTGCATGCATGTGCAATATATCTCGATCCCTGCATGTACTGTGAATGCAAAGCCACATATATTAGACAGTGCATGTGTAGCATACTTTGAAGTCATCTCTGCTGATTTTCAGAGGGATGATATCATTTAAAAAGGTAAGATGTTAAAGTAGTAAGATACAGGTTTTTAAAAACAATGCTAATGTAAAACAGGAATACGACTTGTCAGGGGAATGTAATTAATGATTGTGATATGAATTAACCCCGTTGCAGGGCTAGCCTCCCAGCAGTGTAAACCTTGACTTGAGATGATTGTCACTGCGGAAGTGGCACCCCAACCCCATGTGCAAAATAGGAAAAGGGGTTGAGGATGGATGGATGGATATGAATTAACCATTCCATGCCACAGTGTACAGCTTAATTAAGTGTAAAATATAGGAATCATAACTACAGTTCTGTGTTTTTCTAAACTGGATGACATGTCTTTCTTTTTTCAGATCCATGTTAAGCAGCCATGATTGAACCTTATGGCCACCAGCTTCCTGCTGCAAGGCTGCTACTTATGTGCCCTTTATTACACACACATACCTAATGGAAGTAAAAGTCTTGTCTGCAACATGGCAGACAGTAGTTGCTGTGAGCCTTCGTTAATGCTATGTCCTACTACAGTTGTTGTTTTGTATGATTTTGCTTGTGCTAACGGTGCTAAATGGTTATGTACCTCTTATGCCACTGATTAACTCCACTTAGTCCACAAAGCATACTTGAAAGTGTGTCCTAGGTCCACTTTATTTCATGGGGTTCCACAAACAGAGTTGTGATGGTCCCAAAACAGGAAAATATTATCCTTTAGCAATAACCCTTGATGAGTGTGGATATCATAGAATTAAACTAATGCTGGTGTGGTTTAATCAAGAGGATAAAGCCAGAGTAATGAAACAAAGCCAACCTTTGGTTAATCCTGTGATTCCCAGGAATTCCCAGGAACAATATACCTTAACAGAGGGCTTTGAATTCTCTTCAGATGGCAACCTAAGATTAAGGGCTTCACACACAGTTATCAGAAATTTCTGTTTACGTATTATCCAAAGGCTTAATGCCATGTGATACTCTGAGGAGCATTAGAGTTTGTCATGTGACATATTTCACACAAAGTGTCACAGAAGGTTGCCACCTAATTTATGTTGTCACCACGTAGTTGCTGATGCTGTGTTTTGTGTGTAGTTTGTGGCATAAGGAGAAAAGAAAAAAGATGATTTATGTTTCTTTTATATGTTTTCTTTTTCCTTTTCCTCAAACTGTGTGTTGCTTCAGAGATGTAATATATACAGATATTGGGGGTGTACGAGGTACATCCTCATAATGGTGGGTACAAGGGGGTCTTTCTCCCTTGCAAAAATAATTCCTAGGCAAGTTTGGTGATGTTATTGCTGTAGATGGGCAGGGCATGTGATTTTGCATGTCTGCAGATGTTTTACTTCTGATTATTTCAGTGTTGATTAAATGTCATGCAATTATGCATAGTAAATCCAGCAATCTAAAGCGGAGTTTCTCTGGCTCAAGATGATCGCTGACAGGATCAATGGAAAACATAGAAAGCTTATCACATTCAGACCTGAAAGCCTCACAGATCAGCTGTAGGTTCATCACAAGTTTACTGTTCAAACAGCTTAGCCTTAAATGCCCTTCACTTACTTCATTTCACTTTCTTTTTCTGTCGACCTGAAAATGCTGTTCAGGAACAACATCTGCAATTATTTTTATAAATGCTGCCATTGCCCAGCAATTCTGATCGGACTATTTTTAACAGATTTCATCTGATCAAAGGTCCTTCTACCTTTAAGTAAACAGGAAATTTAGTCCAGATAAGAAGAACCATGCAGACATTTGATGAAGCTACACATTCCTGAATACTATTTATACAAGCTTCAGTAACAACATCAAGTTAGGCAGTTGAACTTTTATGTTAGTATTTGAAATTATGATATTCAATAGAAGTAGTAATGTTTCTCTCAGGTTCACTAAGGAGATCTGTGTGATTACAAACCTGCATTTAGCTTCACCCAGAATTATAATTCTTTTTTCTTGTATTACTATTATTTTGAATAGCCTGTATACATCATACCTATCACTGATTATGCCAGTGTTGCCATGTGTTTCCTTTAAGTATAAAGTTGTCTATTTTATTTACTGTTTACCATCTAAATTGCAGCATTTGCAACTTTCCTGTTTCCCGTATATGACATTTTAGTTCTATTTACCCCGTACTTAAAAGTGTAATGTTGGATGTTGGTAGCCACAGGAGCCTGACATTTTTTGGTGTTCTACGTTCTTAGTTTAATCGCAATTTTCACAGCTGTCTCTTCCTGCAGAAGCATAAGGGATGCAAAATGCAATCTGCCAGACAAATGTAAAACAGCGTGTCTGTGTCCTCCTTGCAGCATTTCCTACAGCTGTAGAATTAAGCGTTTCTTGCAAGAAATTAATTCATATTTGTAGAAGTACAATCCAATAGCACAGGACATAGTTGCTTACCCTTGTTGCTATCTGCTCAGTGTTACAGCAGTGTTGTAATTCCGCATTTTTATATTACCCACTGATTTGTTTTTAATACTCAGAGAAGACAAAATAAATAATATTTAATGCATACAATCAACCATAAGACTCCAGTGACAGCCATTGTAGTGCTTTGTATGAATACCAGTCTTATGACTTCTCCTTAATGGAACAGAATGATTTTGGCATTTGGCAGTATAGGCATGTTCCAGGCTAACATACATTACTACCGTATGTAGTATTTTACACTTCTTCAGGAAAACCCAGCTGCCAACAGATGATTGCTCCTGGATACTGAGAGGCATTATTGATATACATTACTGGAAATCACAGTAACAGCAAGCAATGATTCCAAAGAAATGTGTTACAATATCAATTATTGCTAACATAAGGCAAAGAAAGAGAGTTAGTGCTCTGAAAGGAAATAAATGTGCCCACTGAATGGACATTATGAAAAAAGGCTTAAGAGTATATGTAAATATATTTGTACATACATGTGTATGTAAACATATAACGTTTTTCCCCCAAAATGATAAAACATATCACTGCACTCATTAAAGAGTGCACAGGAAGTTGATTTTTTAAGTGCGTATGATAGTATGAGTACATGTTTAGTTTATTTACTACTGCTATATTGTCAAGTATAATGTTTTCAGAATAACAAGAGACCTCCTGGGCATGATGGTGTCATGAAATGATATTTACTGCAGTCTTCATAGTATTTCTGGAACTTAAATTTTAACAAAATGGCTTATACTTCTATTAAGGTTAAGGCATTGGGAGTTTAACTGTTTTGAATAGCCACCTCCCAACATTTTTAGATGTTTTGGTTTGAACAATTGCGCATTGATTAAAGGAGAAAGGGATACTTCATAATTAACCCAAATAAAAAAAAAATAAAATTATGAACACAATGAAGTATATTTTACGATTCAGCAATAGCTCTAACATGGTGCTTTTTGGTATGGTGCTCTACTACGAAAACATGCAGCACCACATAAGGCTACCCTCATGGCCTTCTGGGACATACTGCTCAATCTCTCAGTTCAAGAAATCTGAACAAGGTCAGAAATAATGGGGGACAAAGGTCCAAACATAGGGACAGATTTTAAATATTGCTCCTAAAAACTATGAAAGTTGTTAGAATAGCAGATTTTGTATTATTATGTATTTTCTGAAGGATATGAATGCTGAACTCAAATGTCTGTTATTACTTAGTATTATGTAATGACTTCAATTCACAATGATTTGCCAGAAAACAACAAATTTATGAAGAACAGACTAAAAATAAGTTGCAAAAATGTGGACATTCTACAAAAATCTGGACAATTAAGATGTATTTTGTGGAATGACAATGAGGAACTCAAGGGGAGTCAGATATGCTAATTCGCCATCTGCTCTCTCCTCTGAGTAATTTAAGAAATCGCTTGACTGTATAGATCAGTAAAGCCATCCACATCACAGTGCGGTACTGAACATGGCCAAAAGGCTGTGTTCAATGGCCTGCCATGGCTGCCGTGGAACAATGGGGAGGGGGGTTGGAGAAGTCACTAGACACCAGGGAGTACTTTTAAATGCAAGAGCCAGCACAGTACCAACTACAGCTTGGGGATTGGGGAAAGGGGGAACAATTAGACACAAGGTATACCATATACTGAACTGTCATAATGGTACTGATATCACAACACAGATAGCAGACTGGGAAAACCAATAGGCACTAGAGGTAAATCAAAGATTAAAGTGCCTTAACAGCATTGACAACTGGGATGGGGGATGGGGGAACCCTAGATAACAGGGATTATTCTGAATGAAAGTGATGTAACGGCATTAACAGCAGTATGGTTATCAGGGGTGAGGGTGGGGGAATTCACTAGATCACCAGGGATTATTCTTAAATGTAAATGCTGTAACAGCACTAACTGCACCAAAAGCAGAAAGGGGATTGGGGATACACTAGAACACCATGGCATAATAGATTTGTGCCATAACAGCAAGGCAACTATTACGGGTTTTGAAGTAATCATGGGAGGACAGACAGATTAGGGACTGGTACTGGGACTGTGAGCTATGTGTACTAGACCCTTTAACAAATCCAAGAGAAGGTCTAAAACAGGTACTAACAGTAATCAAGTAAAATGCATAAGTAAATATATAACCATTCGTGTGTAATATTCACTATATTATAAACATCATAAATGTCTGCTACCTAGATGAATTTTAATACTTCAGATTCCACAGGGTGAGCTGCTGGCCATCTATATATATATATATATATATATATATATATATATATATATAGATATATATATATATATATGGATTCACTTTATAACCTCGAAATGCTGAAATATCGAATTTCAGTATCTCGAGACTATAAAACCGAATCCACAAAACACCGACAAACAAAAACCGCGAAACCACATAACCGAAAATACCACACACACTACACTAAACATACAATACAACACCCACATCACAACATAAACAAAAAAACAACACACATACACAAGTCACACACACATAAGCACCCCACACCCCCCCTACTTATATATACTAACTCCGAGATCGCACAAACACAACACAAAAGCTCACTCACACACGCACATTCTCCAATCCCTCACACACACTCTAACTCCCACTCAAAACCCTTACAAAACACTCACTTACCTGACATAACACCTACATCCAAACACGGCACCACGCACCAACAAAACACAAACCCGAACATTACATAGCGCAACTTCATAACCGCGAATTCGACATATTTTTGACATACGTCAAATTCGCGATTATGAACGGTCGCTATTTTTCACATTCGACTTTATAGCTTCGAGATACTGAAATTCGACATTTCAGTATTTCGATGTTATAAAGTGAACCCATATATATATATATATATATATATATATATATATATATATATATATTTATATATATATATATTATATATATATATACGTATATAAGAAACTCATTTGGTCAAAGTCTCATTTGAGTGAAACCAGTATTCAAGGCATAATACTGGGATTTGTCCCCCTCCCCAATATTGTGCAACCCTGGAATTGATATATATATAGTCAGGGGGAGTGTGGGGGGCGAAGCCCCCCCACCTATTTTCGTTTAAAAGAAGAAAAGAAAACAAAAAGTACACATTTTAAATGAAAATAGGTGATGGGCTTCAGCCTCCCACTCCGAGGTTGCACTACAGTGGGGAAAAGGGAATTCTCCCTTAACCGCACGGTAGTGCAACCGGCACAACTAGCATACATAACCGAAAGTGTTGCTAAGTTGAACAGCACTTTTGGTTATGTATATTTGGTGATTCTTGCTTCAGCAGAAAGTGCCGTAGGGGATTTGTATGGATCCCGTATATATATATATATATATATATATATATATATATTTATATATATATATATATATATATATATATATATATATATATAGATATAGATATAGATATATATATATATATATATATATAGATATAGATATATATATATATAGGTATATATATATATATATATATAGCTATATATATATACAGACACACACACACACACACACACACACACACACACACATATACATACATATACACACACAGTATATACACACACACACATACACACACACACACACCTATATATATATATATATATATATATATATATATATATATATATATATATATACATATATACATATATATATATATTGTTTTTTTTAAAACCTATTTGTTGACTGGATAAGCTAATTACACACAAATGTCCAATGTCAGGGACAACCTGGCAGCACCATCTGGGAAAGTGGCTTGATCAGTCACACAGTAGACAATTGAAGGTGGAAGGAATCAAACCTTGTTCCTTGGGGGCATACTGAAAAGGTGTAAATTACCACAGCGCTCACTTCCTTTTAATACGAGTCTATGATCTTGACTTTTTTTTTTTTATTTTGCAACTCTGCTATCTTAGTAAGGACACCCCCATGTTGCATTTATGTAACCTGTTCTCTATACCCTCCCCTTTTTAACTCTCTTTATTTTACTTTATCCTAACAATCTTTTCCTATTTTCTGTCTTGCACGCAGAGCCATATATAGTTGAATATGTAAACTGCATGTAATTTTACAACACATTCTGCTGTGGAAAAGTAAGCTGTCTGCTGTATGACAGCAGGACATAATTTCACAATGTTTTCAGTATGATGTAATGTCGTACACATAATTATACAGTGCATTGTCATTTGTAATCGTACCACATACAATATGAGACAGATGCATACAGAGATACCCAAAACATTTTGCTCTGTATATGAGAACTCCACACAGGTGGCCCATTTTCTATTACTGAAATGAATGATACTAGATGTGTTGTGCATTCTGCACTAAGAAACTGTACCATGTGTCATTAATTAGCATACCAGGCACTATTGAAGTGCAGTGCATTAATTAATGTGCAGGTCAGCTTCCACTTATATGTTAACTAATGTGTTAACTACAGCCAAAAAGATTTGGGGTTATATGGCTGTCCACTTCAAGATGGCTGGACAGCCTAGGAACATTCTTAATGATTTCTAAGCAAGCAAACAATAAATATCTTCAGCTATGGTTACAACTATTACTGTTATCTGCCAATACATACTCTGAGATTCTAGTGAGATGATGCAAGGTAGTAGTTACTCAGCTATGGTTACAACTATTACTGTTATCTGCCAATACACACTCTGAGATTCTCGTGAGATGATGCAAGGTAGTAGTTACTCAGCTATGGTTACAACTATTACTGTTATCTGCCAATACACACTCTGAGATTCTCGTGAGATGATGCAAGGTAGTAGTTACTCAGCTATGGTTACAACTATTACTGTTATCTGCCAATACACACTCTGAGATTCTCGTGAGATGATGCAAGGTAGTAGTTACTCAGCTATGGTTACAACTATTACTGTTATCTGCCAATACACACTCTGAGATTCTCGTGAGATGATGCAAGGTAGTAGTTACTCAGCTATGGTTACAACTATTACTGTTATCTGCCAATACACACTCTGAGATTCTCGTGAGATGATGCAAGGTAGTAGTTACTCAGCTATGGTTACAACTATTACTGTTATCTGCCAATACACACTCTGAGATTCTCGTGAGATGATGCAAGGTAGTAGTTACTCAGCTATGGTTACAACTATTACTGTTATCTGCCAATACACACTCTGAGATTCTCGTGAGATGATGCAAGGTAGTAGTTACTCAGCTATGGTTACAACTATTACTGTTATCTGCCAATACACACTCTGAGATTCTCGTGAGATGATGCAAGGTAGTAGTTACTCAGCTATGGTTACAACTATTACTGTTATCTGCCAATACACACTCTGAGATTCTCGTGAGATGATGCAAGGTAGTAGTTACTCAGCTATGGTTACAACTATTACTGTTATCTGCCAATACACACTCTGAGATTCTCGTGAGATGATGCAAGGTAGTAGTTACTCAGCTATGGTTACAACTATTACTGTTATCTGCCAATACACACTCTGAGATTCTCGTGAGATGATGCAAGGTAGTAGTTACTCAGCTATGGTTACAACTATTACTGTTATCTGCCAATACACACTCTGAGATTCTCGTGAGATGATGCAAGGTAGTAGTTACTCAGCTATGGTTACAACTATTACTGTTATCTGCCAATACACACTCTGAGATTCTCGTGAGATGATGCAAGGTAGTAGTTACTCAGCTATGGTTACAACTATTACTGTTATCTGCCAATACACACTCTGAGATTCTAGTGAGATGATGCAAGGTAGTAGTTACTCAGCTATGGTTACAACTATTACTGTTATCTGCCAATACACACTATGAGATTCTCGTGAGATGATGCAAGGTAGTAGTTACTCAGCTATGGTTACAACTATTACTGTTATCTGCCAATACACACTCTGAGATTCTCGTGAGATGATGCAAGGTAGTAGTTACTCAGCTATGGTTACAACTATTACTGTTATCTGCCAATACACACTCTGAGATTCTCGTGAGATGATGCAAGGTAGTAGTTACTCAGCTATGGTTACAACTATTACTGTTATCTGCCAATACACACTCTGAGATTCTCGTGAGATGATGCAAGGTAGTAGTTACTCAGCTATGGTTACAACTATTACTGTTATCTGCCAATACACACTCTGAGATTCTCGTGAGATGATGCAAGGTAGTAGTTACTCAGCTATGGTTACAACTATTACTGTTATCTGCCAATACACACTCTGAGATTCTCGTGAGATGATGCAAGGTAGTAGTTACTCAGCTATGGTTACAACTATTACTGTTATCTGCCAATACACACTCTGAGATTCTAGTGAGATGATGCAAGGTAGTAGTTACTCAGCTACGGTTACAACTATTACTGTTATCTGCCAATACACACTCTGAGATTCTCGTGAGATGATGCAAGGTAGTAGTTACTCAGCTATGGTTACAACTATTACTGTTATCTGCCAATACACACTCTGAGATTCTCGTGAGATGATGCAAGGTAGTAGTTACTCAGCTATGGTTACAACTATTACTGTTATCTGCCAATACACACTCTGAGATTCTCGTGAGATGATGCAAGGTAGTAGTTACTCAGCTATGGTTACAACTATTACTGTTATCTGCCAATACACACTCTGAGATTCTCGTGAGATGATGCAAGGTAGTAGTTACTCAGCTACAGTTACAACTATTACTGTTATCTGCCAATACACACTCTGAGATTCTTGTGAGATGATGCAAGGTAGTAGTTACTCAGCTATGGTTACAACTATTACTGTTATCTGCCAATACACACTCTGAGATTCTCGTGAGATGATGCAAGGTAGTAGTTACTCAGCTATGGTTACAACTATTACTGTTATCTGCCAATACACACTCTGAGATTCTCGTGAGATGATGCAAGGTAGTAGTTACTCAGCTATGGTTACAACTATTACTGTTATCTGCCAATACACACTCTGAGATTCTCGTGAGATGATGCAAGGTAGTAGTTACTCAGCTATGGTTACAACTATTACTGTTATCTGCCAATACACACTCTGAGATTCTCGTGAGATGATGCAAGGTAGTAGTTACTCAGCTATGGTTACAACTATTACTGTTATCTGCCAATACACACTCTGAGATTCTCGTGAGATGATGCAAGGTAGTAGTTACTCAGCTATGGTTACAACTATTACTGTTATCTGCCAATACACACTCTGAGATTCTCGTGAGATGATGCAAGGTAGTAGTTACTCAGCTATGGTTACAACTATTACTGTTATCTGCCAATACACACTCTGAGATTCTCGTGAGATGATGCAAGGTAGTAGTTACTCAGCTACGGTTACAACTATTACTGTTATCTGCCAATACACACTCTGAGATTCTGGTGAGATGATGCAAGGTAGTAGTTACTCAGCTATGGTTACAACTATTACTGTTATCTGCCAATACACACTCTGAGATTCTCGTGAGATGATGCAAGGTAGTAGTTACTTGTAAACAAAGAATTTAATTCCCCTCCACTTTAGCTTGGCTCTTATATGGAATTATGGAATCAGGAAAACTAACATTTGCAGGAACAAAAAATAAATAAAATAATAAATAAAACAAAGCCCAACTGTTTGAAGTTTTAATAATCGTCCTAGACTTTACTGCAGTTATTTTGAATATAGATTAATAAAATCTTACCATTTCGTAATAAACATGAAACAACAATTTCTAGTCAGCATTTAACTGTTTGTTTACCCTCAAAACTGACTGCCTCCAGTGTCGCTTATATAGGTATATTGTTTATGAATCTCTGAAGGCCATTTCACACTACATCAAAATATTCAGTAAAGGTCGTGTATGCTTTATTATTATGGCCACTGTAATCCCCTTTTGCAGAAATTTACAAAGTAATTTCACTGAGGGATTACCAATAAAATGAGCTTATGTGGGTCATGGAAACAAAACTATAAAGATGTCTGCAAATGTGGCAGCCTCATATGGAGTTTGAATGTGAAACATAGAATGAAACAAAGACAGAAGACTGTCTATCATCAGGAGACAATAAATGTGCTGATGGCTTGATGACAGACTTTTTCCACAAGGACTAATTTCAGCACACAGGTACACAAATGTAGAGATGTGAATTTACTGCGCACAATGCATTAAGCATCCTCCTCCCACACACAATTACCTGAAACACTCTTTACGTAACGGCACCTACCAATACAGTCACTGTAATGGAAACAGACCAACTCAGATGATAACCTGCTGCAGCTGTATCACAACCCCATTATTGCTCCTCCTCTTGTATGTGCTCAGACCCTTATGTTCATCTAATTCTGGGATTTCTACTGAATCAGTCCTCTTCAGCTGTGATGTATATATCACCACAAGGCTTTATAACCAAATGAAACAATTCTTGCAAAGTACTGCTGCTGCTACAGTGTGCCACAAATATGCCTCAAAATGTTTAATTATATCAAAAGAAATGATTCTTGCAAATGCAAAGAGAAAAATTAAAACTCCTACTACTACAGTGTGACACGTGTGTGTGTGTGTGTGTGTGTGTGTGTGTGTGTGTGTGTGTGTGTGTACATGTATATATATATATATCTATATATATATATATATATATATATATATATATATATATATATATATAGATAGATATATGTGTGTGTGTGTGTGTGTGTGTGTGTGTGTGTGTGTGTGTGTGTGTGTGTGTGTGTGTGTGTGTGTGTGTGTATGTGTGTACACGTATGTATATATATATATATATATATATATATATATATATATATATATAGATAGATAGATATATGTGTGTGTGTGTGTGTGTGTGTGTGTGTGTGTGTGTGTGTGTGTGTGTGAATAATAAATTAATGGAAGACTGAAAGCATGATTGAGCTGGTATAAAGGACAGTCATCAAAGTGAAAAAAGGACTGTTGGAGGAAAGCAGGAGAGATTAGAAACTCATTGGCTATAGTTATTTGAAACTATGAAGAAATGAGAAAAGTAATTTATTTTACATTTGTTAACCAGGAAAGTCTGACTTGGAACATAGCCAGTTTTTAGTAGAGGCCCAGGGAGAAACATTCCAGATGTATGTCTTTGAACGTGGGCGGAAACTGGAGCACCCAGAGGAAACCCACACAAACTCAGGGAGGACATGCAGACTCCTTACAGAAGGCACTCCAGCCAAGAGTCAAACGATAGAACCTCTTGTTGTGAGGCAACAATGCTACCACTGCACAGTCCAATAAAAAAATGTTATAAATGTTAAGTAGGATGTAGTAAGAGGGAAGGACATTTTATAGCTTGAAGGTTTTAATTGAAGCCTGAGAATGAAGAAATGTTTCTTTACAGAAAGGGTGGTGAACAAGAGGTATAAGCTACCTGTGTGAGTTGTGCATTGCAGAACCATTTTGAAAAGTTGCAAGATAAAAGAAGTAAAGGTAAGGAAGAGCTGACAGCTGTATTGTATTATCTACAATAGGTAAGAAGCCTGGACAGATGAGAAGCCAGGTATATGCATATATCTATATATATAATTTATATTTATACAGTTATGAATGCACAACAGGTGTCATTCTCACAACACTCTAATATGAATATGTATGCATGTATGTATTTATATTTAATGCAAGTATTAATTACCACTTATCTGTATACCCAGAGTGCTTTCTTGCATTACAGTCATGCTTAGTTGTATCTTTTAGACAGTTTTGCCCCACACATCCCCCATCCCTATACATTGGTTTAATTTCTCATATATCTGTTACTCTTTCCATCTCAACTAAAGGTTATCTTAAATATTCAGAATGACACTGTTTAATATCAACCAAACATTTCATTCTGTCCAGTGGCACCATATGTAAACAGCCAGAACCAGCTCAACAGAAAAACAAAAGGTAAACAGCATAATGCCAAATGTGTTTCCAAAAGAAATCATTGCAGTTGTGCTTTCTAAGTGTGCACTGACAATAATTGAGTCACTCTGAGATATTTCTCCCTTCTTTGAGTTGATGCAACTGTGTTGATATATATAAGTTTGGTGGTAAGGGGATTACCCCCCCCCACCCCTCCCAACATCAGAAGATGCAGGCAGTGGCTTGCTCCCCTGCAAAAATCAATTTTTTTTTCTACTTGAATTTCAGGCATTTTTTTATCCTTTTGACACAATTCAGCATTTCATAGTACACCCAGCATACCAAAATGCTATATCACGACTAAGAAACATTATGAATATAGATCCAAAATTTCTGACAATGAGGCCGCAACAGTGTAATTACTTGCTAAACAAATAGAAGAAAACTATTTGTACATTTTGTAGCACCTTCTACTGTAGTGTTTTAATGAGAGACATAAATGTCATAAAGTGTAACTATCTTTATAATGTGTTAATTAAGACAATAAAACAAATATTTGTTGTAGTGCAGATGCTTATCTTTATTTTTATGCATCACCACAAGGAACTGCTGATGAACTAAGAAGAGACTAAAAAGTAAGCAAAAAAACAAAACCTCAGAATAACAAGTGCAAAGCAGATACTTTTGTTTTGGTGCTAAACAAGAAATTATAATTTTTCTAATTCACCTGCAAGTACCGCACACAAACAACAGCTCCGTGGTCATGCACCAGCTGTTGTAATCTTCATTATCTAAATCTGCACAATAGATTAATTCAAATGTCAACGTACTGGTTTAAATCGTCTTCCAGGACAATGCAGAATGAGAAAGCTACTGTCTTTCAGGCATAACAGAAATAATGACAGACAGGGAGGAATCCCTGCTTTACATGCAACACTTTATAGCATCATCTAATGTTACTTTGCCCTACAAGAACTAAAGGTTTGGAATAAAATAATTAAAGCCATCACACTGATGGATAAATGTGACGTTTTATTACTGCATAATGTTCCGTGAATGCAGAACTGTTTCTAAGTGATTTTCAGCAAAATAGTTAATTCCCCTCCAAATCAGGATCCATTCAGTTAGTGAAAACTTAAACAAATGCAGTTATCATTTTGTAATTAAATAATTTGTTAAAGCCTGTTGTTGAGCAACACATAACACTGTACATCAGTTTGAATATGGCTGCCTGATGAAACCGTTCAGTGTTTCATGTGACTGTGATTATTTCAAAAGAGCAAAATACTTTTCTTCAAAATGTTGCAGAATGTTCATCTTCTCATTCTATAAATGTCAGAAGCTATTGTAAACTCTACCAAGCAACCCAAAACTAATTTTAGTGTACCATCCGTGACTTCTAGAAGGGGGAAATGCTCTTCTGTGTATAATTTTAAAGTACTCAGATTAGTGGTGTGTTGAAAGCAGAAGTTCTCATTGTTGAGTCTATTCATTGGCAAGTTAAAAAGCCAATACAGCTCATAGAAAAGTAACATTTTTTTCACTATGAGGTTGAGGTGAAGTGTGGGTCAGGGAATATGCCATTTTCTCTCTGTAGTGCAATCTCGGATTTGGTGCATATGGCTTTCCCCCTACACAAAAAAAATATATATATATTTTTTATTTCCATCCTTTGTGGCTCAATGCTTTTTTAGTTGACCATTAGGTGACAATCATGTCTGGCTCAATGTTTTGCATTTTTGATGGATAGTTAGGCTTCTATCCTTTTAATAAGTATCCAACAGTGCACAGATTAGGAACGCACACATTGGGTATACAGACACCATCTACATTAAAACAGCGCAACTGTGCTATTCAGCTAAATTACTGGTTTTCTTCTTTCAACTGCAGACATTTTTTGGATTCAGTCTACTTCAGTTCAGTGCTTCTAATTCCAGCAAAATATTGTATATTTTATAATGCATAAATGCATTTATTGTTTGTTTTTATTATTAGGTATTTTAAAGAGAAACCTGGGCAGTAAGGTATGTTAAGCAGAATGTGGTGCAGTTTTAGAAATGCACTTGTCATCTGCATCAGTAGACATCAGCAAAGTTGCACTCACCTGATGTATGTCATATTACCTATGTGACTATGCAGCACTATAGTAAATTAACAGATAGGAGCACATCAGCAAGATGACATTCAGAGTAAGCAAACAGATGAATATGTCTCCTTATAAACTCAATCCTTCACCCAGGAAAATCTACTACACCAATGCCAAACATCCACAACAATTCCAACAGCATAGCTACCATTTTTAACAAACATTTTACCGAATCTATAATTGCCGTTTCCAAGCAGCAAACCCGTACTCCTGATACCAAACCAGCCAAGTCTACAACCAGCAATGCCTCATTCTCTTTCTCCCCAGTTCCTACAGCCACTATAAAAAAACTACTCCAGAAACTAAAACCTACTACACTTGCCGTAGATAACTTACCCAGTGAATACCTTAAAATTGCAGCTGAATCTATAGCCTTCCCAGTATCAATCCTTATAAATAGATCCATTCTCGAAAACAAGGTCCCTCAATTGTGGAAAATTATAATTTGCAATCCCACTTCATAAAGGGGACCTTCCACAGACCTGACAAACTATCGGCCAATTGCTATTCTTTCACCTCATTCTAAGCTACTCAAAAGGTGTATTCATCTCCAGGTCATGACATTCTTACTAACAAATAACCTTCTCACGAACACTCAGCATGGGTTTCGTCCATCACATAGTACCACTACAGCTCTCTTATCCTTCAGTAATACCGTAAACCATCACAGGAATAACAACAACTTTGTATCTGTCATCTTTCTAGACCTATCAAAAGCTTTTGATATGGTCTCCCATTCCAAACTAATTGATGTACTAACTGAACTATCCTTCTCACCATCTGCCACATCTTGGTTTAATAACTATTTATCTGGCCATCAACAATCTGTTCTATGGCAGGGTGACCTATCTCCACTCCTTCCTTTATCCATTGGTGTCCCCACGGATCTATCTTGGACCCTCTCCTTTTCTCCCTCTTTACTAATAATCTACACACAGCTACTCCACATGGTTCTATAATACGGTATGCAGATGATTCAACACTGATCTGTGCTGCCACTTCTCTATCAACTCTTCATTCTCAAACACAAGAATCTTTCACTTCTGTTGAAACATGGTTAGCCAATGGCCATCTAATCCTGAACCCAAACAAAACTAAATTATTACTCTTCCAACCCAACAAGACATCTATCTCATGCCCAACATTTAACATTAGAGCCAAAGACAATACTGTGATCTCCCCAACAAGCCATACAAAGCTTCTTGGAGTGGAAATAGACAATACCCTAACATTTGACTTGCATGTCTCCCTAACTATAAAAAAGTCCATAAGAAACTTGGAAGTCTATATAGGCACAAAAGGTTCCTGACCACAATGGCCAAAATTACCTTGGCACAAACCCATCTGCTCTCCACTGTACTATATGCCTCTCCAATTTTAACTAATCTAAGGAAAACTGACTTATCTAAGCTAGAAGCATGCTATAATAAAATTGCTAAGTTTGCATCTCACTGCCCATACAGAACACATCATTGTACAGCTTTAAGGATACTAGACTGGCTTGAGCTTCCCAACATTATTTTTTACAACCAACTCTCTCTGACTCACAAAACTGTAACACAACCAACTAGAACCCCTGCAGTACAAAATCTCATCCTTCCTTACAGTTCCAGCAGATCACTTCACTCTAACAAGAACTTACTCACCGTCTCCAAGGCCAACAACACTGCAAGAGAATCTTTATTTTCCAACTATATGTCTCGTATATGGAACTCCCTTCCTAACTCCATTCTCTCAATCTCATCCACTAACCACTTTAAGCCATCACTTAAAGCTTATATAAAAAATAAGTGGCTATGTTCCTGTACTAACCCCTCATGAGTGCTCTGATACATCACAGTATACCCAAAACATATCCAACGTCTCCCTGGTGTTTAATCCTCTGTTCCTACCGACCTGTCTTAACCTTATATCTTGACATAAGTCATACCTACAAATAGTTCTAGCTATGTTCAAAGCCCAGGTTTTCTTGTCAAGATGTAACAAATTTGTATGTTTTTATGTATACTACATTTTGTTTACTTTATACTTTATTGATTATTGTAATGTGTGCATGAAAATTTACTGTTACTCATGGAGCTTTTCTCCCTGGGCCTCTGCTGAAAAAGGACCTGTGTCCAGTCAGACTTTCCCGGTAAACAAATGTTAAATAAATACATAAATAATAAATAAATAAATAAATAAATATGTAGTAAAGCTTTAAAGTATTAATTCAGTAATACTGCCAAGTAATTAGTACATTTCAACAGATGTCATTTAAGGAGCGAATATCTACTGCTATCCCAAAAGCTCTGTACAACCACAATTTAGTCTATAAAAAGGAAACTAATGTCTATATTAAGAGATCAACAGTGTGCATGAGAGAAGATGGTTTTCTAATTCAGTATAGGACAACATAAATCTAGTTGACATTAACGAAAACATCTTTGAAGTTTTCAATGAAAATGGCACTGAACATACCTTTGACAGTTATGATTAACATGCCCTTGTCAGCTTCAAAAAGAGTATTTTCATATATTATGTACTTAGTGGTGGTGCTGCAGTAGCATTGTCGCCTCACAGTAAGACGCTGTTCGGTTCGATTCTCAGCTAGAGTGTCTTCTGTGTGGAGACATGCGTGAATGGGCATACCTTCGTTGAAGGTTGTGCGTCAGAGCTGGCAACTCAGTACGTAAAAAATCTACTGCCAATCATTAGCGGACCGGAGTTCCGCTGTGGCGACCCCTAACCGGGAAAAGCCGAAAGACACAAACAAACATGTACTTAGTGGATCACTGCTTTAGCATACATCAACTATAGCACAGGATAGGCATTAGGCCTAGAAATTATCCATGTTCAGTATGATGCCAAAGATTACAGCGAAAATAGTTTTGTAAATGATGGCCTATACCAATATTTCAGTATGCAAGCATTTGTACCAAGCCCATACTACTATCATCAGCACCAACAGAGTAACAAGGTATCAAGGTTGAGGCAATGTGGGCTATTGCTCTGGGCACAAAGTGTTTGGGAACTTGATTGAGAGTTCCACAGTTTTTTTGTACTGCACTGAAATGCTGGTTTAGAAAGGCACTCAACTTCAGCATTTGCATTTTGCTCTTCGCTTGAAGAGCTGGAGGCTGTGGATTGGCTGCTGTACTGTAGGTACATTCTGTGTGGAGACTGCATGTCCTCCCTGCAGGTGAGTGACATTAAAGACATGCAGGTAGGTGCATGCGTTAATGGGTGTGCCTTCTTTGAAGGTTGGGCGTCGGGCTGGCAACTCGGCACCGTAAAAAATCTACTGCCAATCATTAGCGGACCGGAGTTCCGCTGTGGCAACCCTTAACTGGAAAAGCCGAAAGGCATTACTTTTACTGTAGGCACGTTTTTTTATTTATTATTTATTTAGTTTGGGTATATATTGTCTTCTGGAAAGAGTTAGTCACTGGTGTTGTAAGTATGTATGTCTATGGTTTAAAATGTATTGCTTTAAAGCTTTCGGTGAAATGCAATATAAAACCAAACTAGGTGGGGGGCTATGCCCTCCACACCCCTCCCTAACTATATATATTAACTCCAGGATCGCACTACAGTGGAGAAAAGGGAATATAACTTTTACTTGCCTTACAGCACTCTACATAGTGCCAGTATTTCACTTCAGTGAAATGAGATTTGGTGAAATGAGTTTTCAGTAATTTGAGCTTTCAGTGATTTGTTCAGGGTGAATTCAGATTCAGTGAAATGAGCTTTCAATGAAACAAAGTAGACCCATATATATGTATGGCATTAGATATATATGTATATACAGAGACAGAAAGAGAAAGATGGATACATATAGAAAGACAGACAGATAGATAGTCTAATAGATAGCTAAATAGGTAGGTATGCAGCATTATTTTTGAAGGAAGGTAGTGATTAACTTCTTCCAATTATAAAGGGAAGCGATAATCTTGGAAGGTGTTGTGTAATGTATTTGCCACTTCTTTCTGTTATTAATATTTATTTTAGCATTAGGCTCCTAATCTGGTGTTAGCTAGCTCGACAGTGTGGTTTAAGTGAAGACTTTCAAACAGAAGGCGATCAGCACTGCCTTATAGACCAGACAGCTCTAAGACAGCTTTAAGAGAGCCTTTCTGAATAGTTACAAGTTTTTAAAGTGTATGATTTTTGTGACAATGAATCACTGTACTTTTCAATGTTATTTCTGATCTCTTCTTTGAAGGCTACAAAGTATAGAACTGTAATCATTAATGGGAAAGCTGAGTGATATAGAGCAATGTGGTGACCTCACTGGTGTAACTAGACATGCCAATTAAAATTACATACGGTGCGGCCTATGTTTACCTGAGTCTGGTAGAAATATATTGCTCAACATTTGAGCTGTTGTCTACCACTCACCGCAGATCATCAAAGATAGTGTCATTTTTATGATGTGGCTGTTTATTCTGTAATCTTAATTTTGTCATCTCTTACAATGCTACATTTAGTGACACCAAAGATAAGGACATTGTTTCTGTATCAGGTATATATTTTTGGCAAACTATCTTAAATTGAGCGGGGTTTATTAATTTATGCATGTTATGTGGTAGCGTTGTCGCCTCACAGTAAGACGCTGTCCGGTTCGATTCTCAGCTAGATCATCTTCTGCGTGGAGACATGCGTGAATGGGTGTACCTTCGTTGAAGGTTGTGCATCAGGCCTGGCAAGCCGGTGTGTAAAAAAATCAACTGCCAATCATTAGCAGACTGGAGTTCCGCTGTGGCGACCCCTAACCGGGAAAAGCCAAAAGACACAAACAAACATTCAGTTTATAGTCACTGGCATATGTAGTAAGACCCTGTACAGAGCCCTGTAGGACAACTCTGTTAAGTTTGGAAACAGACATGTGATACACCCCATCCTAATGTTTGTCTGTCCTGTTACTTGCCCTTATTTTATACCTTGATTTACATACAGACTGACAATTACTGCTTTCACTTTTTCAATTATTTCCTTATGTGCAATACTACAGAATGCTTTAACAAATCAAGATAGGTGGCATGCACTGTCAGCCATTTAGCAAATGCTGCTGTTACCTCTTTATATAATGCCTGGTAATTCAAAAGGCAACCTTTCTACTTACTAAATCCATACTATTTCATATCTGAAGTACATCCCCTGTATCATTTTCAGTAAGCTTTATTCTGAATCTCTATATTAATTTTACTTTAAATTCTGTTCAGGATGATGGATGTAACATTAAACTGGTGTAACGTGGCCCCCTCCCCCTTTGTGAACTAGTACTGCTGTTTTGTATAACTTCTCCTCTTCCAGTAAACTACTGCACTCTTGGACTTTGTGGGATCTGTCAGGTATGACTTTAACCTCCTTTCTTCAAGGATATACATATTATGTTCTTTTAGCCTCTCTTCAAGTGTGTTATGCTGTTGACCCTCCATCATTTTTGAACAATATGATTTTGATTCATATTATTTTTTCCCTACAAGATAAAAATAACACCTCATAAACAATTTCTATCTGACTAAAATGCACATCTCACTGGACTACATGATGTAATAACAGTGAGTCATAAATGAGGTTTGGGAACACACAAATTCATCCAGGGACATCTTTGGTAAGGCTTAGAGAGAGAGTTAAATGGGGGTAGGGGATAGGGGGTAGTGAGTGGGAGTTTTGCTGGGGAGGGGGGATAAAATTAAGGACTAGAGATAGGTTTGATCAGATTTTGGGAAAGAAAGGGTTCATTTGTTAACGGGACTTTAGAGGAAGTCAGGTAGATGTAGAATGGGACTTAGGTTTTTATGGGAGTGTAACTGGGAAGAGAAATCACATTTTGGCGTGAATTTGCAATAGTGCAGACTTACAGCCTTGATGACCTGTAGGTACTGCTATGGTCAGGTAGGCCTTGGATTAATAGTTGTGTGCATGGAAGAGGTGGGCAATGTTTGGTATTAAGGGTTAGGGTACACTTGATTGTATTTCTGAAGCTTTTTTGTTTTCTGGTAGAGTAGCGATGCAGTGTAGTTTTGTTAGGATTGTTTAGGTTACCGTGCATGGTGCCTTAACTGCTGCTATGCGTGACAGGGGTTATAGTGGGGTTATAGTGGCTTGGGTGGAAAGGTTTAAAGTCATTATGAGGTTTTAGTGCAGTTCTTTAGTTTCAACATCCTTGAAATTAGAAATTTGCTAGTAGTACTTCTGTTCATTTGATGACTGGTGTTTGTAGGGTGGTTATCGGCAGGATGATTCATTTACTGGATATGACTTGGCTTGTTGGTGGGGTGCTTACACCCTACAGTAATCATTGGTGGTGGCTCTTTGCTGTCTCATGGCTTTTTGTGTATTCACTTGATTTCTGCTTATGGTTGGTCACTGTGCATGCATGATGGGATTTAAATGTTATGGGGAACAGTGTAAAAGTAATGAAAGTAAACTTGCTCGGGGTAGTTTTCCTTTTGATAACCATTTGTGACAATGGTGGAGTGTTGCAGTTTTTGCAGGTAAGTGATCTATGAGCTGAATGTGGTGGTATGGGTTTTTTCCAAGGGCTAGCAGCCACCCAAATGTAGCAGTTGCTTACTGCACATACTCGGTGTGGCTTACGGTTGTTTTGGGGGGAGGAAGAGGTAAACTGTCCGGAGGTATGGATGCATAGACCAAATAACTGAAAATCTTTGCCTTGTGCTGTCTTCTCAGTCATCTACTTTATTTTGCTGTCATTGCACTAAGTACATTCCTGCATTTTGAAAACATTTATGAGTGTATGCTATGGAGGTGTAAAGTTCGTCAAAAAAAAAAAAATCTGATCTCTAATCTGTAATATTTGTTTGACGTGCAACTACTGCGGTATAATATCATATCAGAAACAGCAAGCATTTCTCTAATTAATTTGATCTTGTGTGTGTTATCAAAGATGAGGCAGGTGCTTCTGTAATGCTTGACAGGCTTGACAGCGAAATGATTTCTATATTCAGGTAATATTTGAGAGTGTGAGACAGAATTGTGGTATGAGGTCTCAGTACAGAAGCAGCAATGGTTAGCCTGCTTGCTGTAGAGTTTCAGTCTGCTGCTTGATTAACAACAAAAAAAAAAAAAAAAAAAAAAAAAAAAGAGGATAAATATTTTGCTGTTGTGCATCTACTGGTATGGTGGTATGGTTGAGGCCTACAGGTGGAGGTTGGCCTTATCAGGCAGTGCTTGTAAAAGGCACAGCATTAAAGGGAAGCTTATTAAGTTTGCTGTCTTTATTTCTCTTTGTCTGCACCCTGGCTGGGGAGGAGTTCTGTGTGTCAGGGGTCAGTTCAGATGGTTACGTCTTGAATGAGGAATGTATAGATTTCCACTGTCCCTGATTTGGCATGTGTTTTGGCTCTGTCCCCTCTTGGTCCATTCTGAAGTGGGTGTATTTTGAAGAAAAGGTGGTGGATTGCAGCTCATAATTAAAAACAATAATCAGAGTAAAAGATTTGTTTTATTGAAGAAATGTATCTCAGTTATCTGTTCTTGTTTTTTGGGGGGGTAGATGTGGAGGCGGTGTTTGGATTTGAGATGTAGTTTGTGTTTTTTTTTCCTTTCCATCTTAATGTGTCTCTTTTGTTACAGATGGCAAATATGGAGAGTTTATGGCAGAGGTGGGTGGCCATTGTGGAGCAGGTGGAAGAACTGTTCCAGGAAGTGCCTAATGCTGAGTCCAGAATAGCAGATGATGGAGATGAGTCTTGCTAAAAGAAAAGATATCTGCTGATGAAGACCAGGTTGGTGGCTCTTGAGAAGCAGACACAGCTATCGAGACATGTGGTTGCAGTGGACCTTCTGGCACCTGGAGTGGCTAAGGATAGTGTGGCAGGTAATGATATGCTATTGGGAGTCTTATTAGGTAGGGCAGATTTGGAGTGTGTGGAAAAGTATTGTGAGATAGCTGGGGATGCAGTGTATCGGGGTTGGCTGAAGCTGGATTGTCTATGGGGGATAAACAGAGGTGTCATGAGCAAGGACAGAGTGAAGCAGTCTGTGGGGAAGATAGCATAGGGTTGTCTAGGGGGAGCTTTGAGTCATCCGTGTGTGGGGTAGGATTGTTTTCTGAAGTTGGGTTGGATTTTGGCATATGGCCAGGTGGTTGGTTAGCTATGCTGGCTTTGGGATAAGGGATAGGGACAGTTTTTCTGACACCTCACATTCCGTTCTCAGTTAAGCATAAGGTTTGGATGGGGCAGTATGTTGATGTCTTTGAATTAATTGATGCGCAAGGGGCACAATGACTGGTGGAATTGGAGCTAGTGAATAGCAAAGACCTTTTGGCAGCTAGGTAGTAGAGGGAGAAGGGGGAGTATGTTGGGCATTTAATGCGGGATGTTGCTCATGGGTAGGGTGTAAGTTCTTGCATGGTTGCTCAAAGTGTGCAGAGATCTATCCAGTGGTGCAGTGTAGTTGGAGGGGGCAGCTAATTTAGTGATTCCAGGTTCACTTTCATCTGATGTGGGTGCTTTCCCTTCTTCCTTCCAAGGGTTTCAGAATCTCTGAGGTAGTGGGAATTTTCGAGGGTTACAGGGAGGGGTGTCCTTCTGGGCAGCAGGGAGCTGGCCAGAGGAAGCATTCTACCATTATGGTGGAAGTATTGCAGTGTATGTTCCAACAATTTCCTGATTAATCTCTTAAGGAGCAAATAGTTGAGAGCTTTTCTTGAGGGTTTACTATTAAATTAAGGGTAATGAGGGAATGAGTAGTCTGCAAGAATTTGTGATTGGTGTTTAATAAGGAGGATATATTGCAGGGTTTGGTAAAGAAGGAGTGACAGGCAGGTAAGTTGTTGGGACCTTTTGATAGCCCCCCTTTCAGAGTTTTAAGGTTTCACCATTAGGTTTGGTTCCTAAGAAAGTGGCTGGTGAGTTCTGGGTGATTCACCATTTGTCATACCCAGAAGGAAGCTCTGTTAATGATTTCACTGCAGTTGAGGAGACCAAAGTCAGTTATGCTTCTTTGGATGAAACTGTGAAGATTATTTGGGGGTTTAAGGATCAGCGGTTGGTGAAGGTGGACATTGAATCCGCCTTTCGCCTTTTGCCGGTACAGGAGGATTGGCCATTACTAGGCATGGTAGTTGAGAACAAATTTTACTTTGATAAGGCTATTCCAATGGGACGCTCAGTAGCCTGAGCTACTTTTGAGAAACTTAGCATGGTACTTCATTGAGTCTGGCAACAGAGGGTAGATACACAGAGGGCAGTCCATTACTGGGATGATTTCTTGACAGTAGGAGAGGGGTTTGAGGGAGTGTTTGAGGGCTTGCAAAGGTTTTTGGGGATGTGTGATGAGTTGGGGGTCCCAATGGCTAGGCAGAAGTTGGAAGCTCCAACTAAGGCACTAGATTTCTTGGGTTTATTGGTGGATGCAGAATGTGGTTTGTTTTGCTTGCCGGCTAATAAGATAGTTCGATTGAAGCAGAATATTGAGTAGGTGGTGTGCAGGGAAAAGGAGCAGATTAGGCAGGTTATGTTGGGCAATTCATCCAGGGTGTATTTTTTTGTAGGTCAGTGGTCTTTTTATTAAAAGGAGGGAAGAGCAAACATCATTGGGTGAGGATTAATAAGTTGGTATGGGCTGATTTGGCACTCTGGTTGTCCTTTTTGGATCGGTTTAATGGTGTTTCTTTTTAGAAGAAGGATTGGGTTGGTCAAGAGGAACTGCAATTGTTTATGCATGCAGGTGGGGGTATTGGAATAGAATGGATGTGTTATTTGGAGAGGAATGGTTTGCGGCTCACTGGCTGGTGGATTGGAAGGATGAATGGAAAAGGGATGTTGCCTTTTGGAGTTAATGCCAACCTAGGCTGAACTAGTAGTTTGGCAGAAGTAATTGAGGGGAAAGAGGGCAGTTTTTAATTTGGATAATATGGTAGTGGTGCGAGTTTTGCAAGCAAAGACTGTGAGATCTAAACTGTACTGTTGTTGTTGGTTTTGCAGAGTTTGTTAAAAATGTTTTCATTCACAGGTGTTCATGTGGTAGAGGTTAGGAATGTGATTGCTGACAGTTTGTCTCGATTTCAGTTTTCCAGGTTCCTATAGTTGGCCCAGGGGGTGGAGGAAGAGCTGATGGTGCTGCCAGATTAGGTGTGGCATCTTCGGTTGACATAACCTAGAGGTATGTGCAGCAATTTTGGGTGGCGACTACCAGGGTAGCTTATGGTAGGGCATTATATGATTTTTAATACATTTATTTTGCAGTTGCCTGAGGATGAAGGGGATTGGTTGGAGGAACTATTATTGCAATACTTGGCTCAGGCTTGGGGGCAGGGTACGGCAGTGCAATCAGTTAAGGTAGACTTGGCTGCTATTAGTATATTTGCTCAGTTGACTGGATTGCATGATTTCACAAATTCCTGGATGGTGGGACGTATGTTGAGAGGATGGGGTATAGTGGTTGGCGTGAATATGGATATTTGTTGGTCAGTGACAAGAGAGGTTTTGAAAGTTTTATTGAAGGGTTTAGCTTTAGTGTTGGGCAAGTCAGTGGATTATATTTTGTGGGTTACTTTGTCTTTGTGTATGCATTTTGGAGCACTCTGGGTGTCAGAGCTGTTAAGGACATTAGTTTGGACAGATGTTATCGTTTTTCCAGTGTAAGTGCACATTTGGTTACAGAGGTCTAAAAACAGATCAGTTAGGGAAGGGCACATAAATAGTTCTTCGGAAAGATAGGAGTGAAGGGCTTTGACCGGTGAGTTGGGCTGTGGAACTGATGCAGATTCATGTAGGGAGCCCTCAGGAATTAGTTTTTTGGTTGAGAGGGGGAAAGGTGGTAACGGGTAATCAGTTTGTACATATAATAAGAAGGGAACTGCATTATATGGGCTTTCCAGGTGAGAGGTTCTGCACTCATTCTTTTCATATTGGTAGGGCTTCGGATTTGGCAAGGGAAGGCAAATCCCTTGAGATCATCTGGAGAGTGGGGAGGTGGTCTTCAAATGCTTTTTTATCTTATATTAGGGGATTCAATTGATTATAAATATTTTTTTTTGTCTTTCAGGAAAGGAGATTGTCACCTTGAGCCATTTGTATAGCCATTGGATGGCGAAGAGGGCAGCATCGATTGAGGTAGACAGTGATTTGGCACAGGACTAGCAGTGTTACGTGGACTCAGTTTATGGATGAAATTAAAGTGATATGGTTACAGATGAAGCTTCCTCAGATATTGGTGATACATTTGGCTGGTAATGATTTGGGAATGATTCCTAAGAAACAGTTGGTGGATTGGATAAGGAGGACCTGGTTATGTTGCAGACATTGTATCCAGGCAAGTGCATTGTATGGTCAGAGATAGCACCATGTTTGTGTTGGAGGAATGATGCTAGTTTTAAGGCTTTGGAGTGTGAGTGAAGGTTTCTTAACTACAGGCTGGCATGGCAGTTGGGGGCATTGGGTATGTATACGACAGGCCATAGGGATTTTGATGACAAGGACCAAGTTTGGTTTAGATCAGATCTAGTACACTTGAATGAGTTTGGTTTAGATTTGTTTAATTTACACTTAAGTTTGTTTTTAGAAGGTTTGGTGAAGATTCTTTTTAGGAGAGAGGGAATAGCCTGTGGTCAGGTTGGTGGGTGGAGAAGAGGGGCAGGCTTGTCCCTCTTCTGTTTCCCCTCTTAGTGTTGGTTGTTGATGCAATGAGTTTTGGGGATGAAAGTGAGCAGTAGGAAGCTGCTTGACTGATAAGAATAAGTGAGCAGAGGTATAGATGCTGCTTATTTGGGCAGAGTGAGCAGGATACACTGCCATGATGCATGTTATAAGGATTTTACATTTTGTGGTTACAAGGTCATTTGTGTTACTATTAATATTTGAAATAATGTAAATTTGAAATTAATAAAGGTCATCAAATATCATTTGGTGTCATTGTGTATTACTGAGTATATAAGTGAGAGGTAGGTTATTATTTGAATGATAATAATAAGCGACTGGAGCTATGGATGCTGCTTATTCGGGCAGGATGAGCTGAATACACTGGCCTGATGTATATTATAATGATTTCACATGCTGTGGTCACAAGGTCATTTGTGTTACAATTAATTCTTGAAATAATGTAATAAAGTTATGTTTGAAATTAATAAAGGTTGTCAAATGTCATTCGGTGTCATTGTATATTATTGAAGGGAACCGGGACAATGACTGCTGCAACAATCTCATTTTTTTAGTTGTGATTCATTTGCTGCAGCTGTGAAAGCACTTTAGTATGTGACAAAAGCTACAAGAAGGAAGACAGAACATGAGTTCCTGGGTTAAAAACATTCTAAAACTAAGTGCCCAGTATGGGTGATTTTCTGAAAATGATTTGGTCTTCCTGTGTTCAGGTGCATTCAGATACAGAAATGGATAGATTATTCTACTGAAGGTAAATTAGCATTTCCCCAAAGTGAGATGTTTGCTAAATTAACAAGAAGGTACTTATCTTATAGTAGTATAATATGGGAAATGATGCCTTTGGCAGCTTGAACAAGCTTTGATCTCTGTGACCCAAATAGCTTGCCAGATGCAGAGTGCTTTCTCTTAACTTTGCATTTCAAATAACAAGCATCAATAAAACAGTCCTAATGAGGATGTATACATTTTATTCTTACAAGCTAGTTCCTGTTTTTGTTAATAGTTCCTTTCAGTGCTGCATACCAAAAACAGAAACGGATGTGGAATTCATCATACAAAATGTATATCCTGTGTAAGTGATCCACTCCAGTACTGTATGTTCCCAACACTGCAGTTTTTATCATGTCAACAAATAATGTTGATGGTGAGTGTCACCCTTCTGCATCCCCATGATACAATATTTACTAATCAAGCATATCCTTGAATAAAATGTGAAGTACTGTATATATCAAGGGTTTTACTTGGGATATTAAAGTTGATATCCATGTGACCCTATAATATTGTCAGACTGCCACATGCACAGTTACCCATATATTTTCACCTGATACAAAGTTGTAGGACTACTTACCACTCAGCAAGCTTACTAATCCAACACAATAGCAACCATTATCAAATACTCCCCATTTTACATCACATGGCCCCTTTAAATTATCTATGGTATGATCCCAGTTATTCTTATTGGGGGTAATATATAATTATCAGACATGGGATATGAAAGGCTACTCTCTAACTAAATGGGATAGGTCAATTTGAGGACAGAAAGGGAAACTGGCTAGGCTTAAAAATGCCCACAAAGGCAGCTATCCAGGTAATTACCTATAACACCTATTAACCTACGCTACCAAAGCCCTTCATTAATACCCGCTATATAAGAACAATATGCACAAACATACGGCGTACTACTGTGTACATCTGCATCATTGCATCCTAAAGATTTCTCTGCATGTCACAGACAGCTTGAACTCTTTATACATTTATAAGCCTTATAATCGGTTATCTTTGTATTATTTCTTGTAACAGTCGTGGCTGAAAATTTAACCCTGAGGCCGAGTACATTAACCAGTAAACTGAATAAATAAACTATTCAGTCTCAGTCCGTGTTATAGGTTTTAGATTACTTAGTTGTTGGGTTTAGTTTGTAAAATATATGTTTTGAAAGAAGCATAGAGCAGCAGTTTTCTGTAAATCAGATGAGACACAGTACTGGAAGACCATACAGTGAGATATACAATGTTCTTTAAATTTACACAAAGTATAATAATTGTAAACGAATATTGTACATCATACAGTCATAATGTAGGGATTTTTGATACTGCAGTCATTAAGATTATAGAGTGACAATTCAGCAACTAGTAACTCCAAATATGCTATCTGTTCAATTCTACCTAATCAGACTTGGATGTCTTGCAATATTTGTTTATGTATTTGCTCTTCTGCAAGATCACAGTATTGCAAGCCATTCTTCAGCCTTACTGTTTGTTTCTCTCTTCTTCTAATAAATATATAACTAACATGTACTAATATATAACACGCACATATATATATATATATATATATATATATATATATATGTGTGTGTGTGTTTGTGTGTAAGTAGCGGTAATATATCATTATCAACCATGGGATGGGTAAGGCCAATCTATAACTAAATGGGATGAGTTATTTCAAGCACAAAAAGAGAAAATTGATTAAACTTAAAATGGCATGCAAGGACAGCCAGCCTAGTACTTACCTATGAACCTAGTTTGTGCAACCATAGAATTTGCATATATAAGTAAGAGTGTGTGTGTGTGTGTGTGGGGGGGGGGGTGAAACTCTCTATATGGGGGCTACAGAGGTGCTTGTTCCCTAAAAAAAAAAATACTTTATTCAATGTATCACCCATCATTTGCATGGGTGTGTGTTTGATAAATTTAATTTGTTCAAGTTGTTGCTGAGGGCATATACTTTGACATTTTTTAACATGCTCACCGTCATTACTGAATATACAATATACGTATAAGGTACAGATAAAATAAATATGTACAACAAGCAATATTTTCTCCATTTCCTCAAAGGGTTTTTTCTTAGAGTCTAGTTAGATGGGGCAGAGAGTATTGCAAAACAGTAGGTGAGATGGTGCTTTTATTCGTGAGTGAGAGAATGAGACCACCTAGTTAATGAAATACCAGTGAAAAAGATAGAGTTGTTAACCAGTACAGGCTGAATATTTCATTTCACAGTTAGCCTATTATGACCAGGCCATAACATGACCAAAAAAGTATGTGACTGAACAATGGCAGGAGATAGAACCTAGATCTGAAGAATATTTGGGGAAAAAGTTCTGAATGGAGTCACCTTTTCCTATACATTATAGTGCACACTACACAAAGAAACACACACACACACACACACACACACACACACACACACACACACACATTCATGCATGCATGTGCATCTTAATAGAATGATTACTGATTACACATGTAGTGCAAAATAATGTCATGTTGTGGAATACAGTTTCTGATGAGAATTTCTAGAGACAGTATTCTCACCAGAGATAAAGAACCTACCACACTATTTTAGCCTGACCTATCTAAGAACCACAAAGTAGACTTAATGTACCACTATGTGAAAGAATATAACCGTTTGCTAGAACACTTAATTACAGCATGAAACAGTTTACTTCAGCTACCTAACAAATAATACAGCTAACCATTAAGAGTCCATCCAAGACTCACACCTCTGTAAGTTATGTCAAAAGTTGTTAATTTGCCAAAAACAAGCCAAGTTGGGTTTAATTCCTATGCAATGCTGGCCTTTACTGCTAAATATGCAACACCTGGTTGTATTGGCACTGTACTGTATTTATTTAGAGCAGAACATCAGGTACAAAACAAAGGTATATCAAGCTCGAAAACTAATATTTAAAAAGTGTATAACATATGGAATATGCTTGTTAATAATGAAATCCAATATTATATAATGACTTTCCATTAACATTTAAAAATGAGCATGCTGATGCTGAAAATATATACTACAGTGCAAACAAGTAAGAAGCTTATATTATGGTATTAGATACAGCATATACACCTCATGAAATGTACCACATCAGTTATCCATATAAGTGAGACATTATGCTCCCATTTTCCAAAGACTTGCCATAGGTAAATTGTGATCTCCAAATTGTCCTTAGATGTGTGTGTGTGTGTGTGTGTGTGTGTGTGTGTGTGTGTGTGTGTGTGTGTGTGTGTGTGTGTGTACATGCTGGAATAAGTCCTATATGTTGTGCCCCACTTCCTAGGATAGGTTCTGGCTCCTTCATAACCTAGAAATGGATTAAGCACATAATCAGAAAAATAATTAATTAACTATTCCTTTGGGAAAACTCAGTTCCCACTAATTACCACATCGATGGGAGCCAACTGAACGCTGAAGGTATTATAAGAGATCTGGGGACACAGGTTGACAGCAACTTCTCCTTCGACCACCACATTTCCACTGTGGTCAGAAAGTCCTTCTATGTGGCACATCTCATTACCAAGGGTTTTGCATCCAGGAAGAAAGAGGAATTCATTTATTTATTTATTTATTGACATTTGTTGACCGGGAAAGTCCACTGGGCCATTAACCCATTTTCAGTGGAGGACTGGGAAGAAAAGCTCCACGGCAGTACATTCAAAATTAAAGAACATTAAGACATTTAAGAGTTTTAAAAAACATTTGCACATTATATACCATAATGGTAGTACATTCAATATAGTACATTAAAAGAACATATTCATAGTTCAACATTCAGATAAAATGTCACAGAAGGTTTCAAGCAAGGAAGATAGTAATGCCCATGAGTAAGGGGGCAGAAGTATATAGTGAGGTAAGTTGTGTCACATAGGATAGTTTGGCAAGAGGTAGGGAGAAGGAAAGAAAAAGTCAGGCAGTAAAGGGCAGCAATATATACAGAGGTAAATTGTGACTGCCATGTAGGATAGTTTAGCATGAGGTGGGGAGGCTATGGAGGTTTGGTTATTGTGCAGTGACAGGATAAGTTATTTTGGTAGTGTAGTTTGAGTGATGATTTAAAGAGTTGTGAAGATTCCATTAGAGTTATATGGGAGGGTAGTGTGTTCCAATGTTTGGCTATATTATAGGAATATAGACTTTGTCCAGCTCTTTTGTTTGGTTTTATAACTTTATTAGTTGTTTCTGAGAGGATCTAAGTGACCGAGCAGGAGTGTAGGTTTGTACGACTGAGTGAAGCGCTGGGCAGAGGTGGGGTTTGAAAATTAGTTTATGTGCTAGTGTTAGTTGGATATAAGAAAGATGGCTTGAGAATTTTAGTCAGTTGAATTCTGCAATTGCTTCACAGTGGTGTGTGCGGTTAGGTTTTCCTGAGGCAAATTTAGCTATTTTATAATAGCAGGATTGCAGTTTATTCTGAAGGGATGAGAGTAGATTGGTGAAGATAGCACTTCCATATAGGAGGGAAGGGAGGAGTAGGGTACTTGTTAGTTTAGCTTTGGTTTGTTTGTTGAGGTATAGTTTGTGCCTATATAGTTTACCTAGTTTGAAGTGTACTTTTTTTATTGTGTTATGAATATGTGGTTCAAAGATAAGTTTCTCATCTATTGTTATACCTAATAGTTTGGCAGTTTTAGTTATTTCTAGTTCAATTCCATCTTTAGAAAACATCTTAAAGTTTGGGCTTGGTGGTTTTGAAGTGAATAGGAGTAGTTTTGATTTTTTGGCGTTTAGTAGTAGTTGAGAATTATTTAGCCAGGTTTCTATTGAAGTAAAAGCTTTTTGGGTTATATTGAGAAGGTCAGAGAAATTATTGGCAGAAGAAATAATTGTCGAATCATCAGCTTATTGGATCAAGTTACATAGTTGAGAGACTTTGTGAAGGTCATTGATAAAAATATTGAAAAGTAGTGGCCCTAGAATGGAACCCTGAGGAACTTCTATGTTGTTTTTTTGATAGGTAGATTGCGCATTTTGCCATTTTACTGATTGTTCCCTGTTATTGAGGTAGGAGGCGAATCATTTGACAGAATTGGGGGATCATCCTAGTTTTGATATTTGGTACAGTAGTTTGTTGTGTGATATTGTGTTGAAATCTTTTGACAGATCTAGTAGAACTACTGAGGTATAGAGACCAGTGTCAAGGGCTTTGTTGACAGTATCAGTGAAAGAGAGCACGGCTGTAATTCTGCTATGTGCTGGACGGAAGCCATGTTGTGTGGGAGAGAGAAGCTCATTGTCTAGTAGGTGTTTAAGTAGTTGAGTGTGTACACATTTTTCTAATATTTTGATAGTGGCGAAAATATTGAGATTGGGCGGTAGTTTGACAGATCATGGGAGGTTCCACTTTTATGCAGTGGAGTGATAATAGATTTTTTTCATAACTTTGGGACAGCATTCAGAGAGAGAGAGATTTATTAGTATACTGACTGGGTATGCAATTGTGCTTGATGCTAGCTTTAAATATTCGGGGGGGGGGTCAGCAGAGAGAGAGAGAGAGAGCAGGGTTTAAGTTTATTTAGAAGTTTGCATATTTGTGAGGTAGGAATGGGTTGGATGGAAAACAAAGGTGCTACTGGATTATTAATGCAGGAGTCTAGAGTAGGGGAAGTTTTATTATTATGTGAGGAATCTGTTGTAGGGTCTTTGATTAGGTTGTGCATAGTAGTAATGAAATGGGTGTTAAAATCATGAGAGATTTGCTGTGGGCTTTTGTTAGGTGTTGGGGATGGGTTTTGTAATGTTCCAGGATTAAGTAAGGTGGAAACTGATTTCCAAAACTTATTTGGATTGTTGTTTGCAGTGAATAGCTGCAAGGTAAAGTAGTTTTTCTTATCTTGTATGACTAGTTTTTTGGAATTATTTAGGAGTTGCTTATAGGCAAGTTTGGTTTGTTTAGTTTTAGATTTTTGCCACTGTTTCCATGCTTTATCTCTATGGATGAGGCTTTGTTTTATTGATTTAGTTAGCCAAGGGGCATGGTTAGCCTTGGTACATTTGGTTTGAGTAGGGGCTAAGCTATTTAGTGTGTCCAGAAAATGTTTGTTGAAATAGTTAACTGCATCATCTAGGGGGAGCATTTTTAGAGGGAGCCAATTTGGGGTTTTTAGGATACTTACAAATTTATCTGGGTCAAAGTGGGTGAGATTTCAGGATGTTTTGTAGGTGTGTGTTTTTGATATTTGAAGGTGGGTCCTATGGGTGAATGCTGGGAGTTGTTCACTTAGTATATTAGGCAAGGTGCCTGAGTTGGAATAATTTTGTGGGTGAGATACTAATATCCAGTCTAGGGTGGCTTCTGATCTAGTGGATAGGCCATGGGTAGGAGGTGTAATGAGCTGTGTGAAGCTGTGTAGGTTTATGCTGTTGACTGAAGAGTTGGTTGTTAGGTTCAGCCAATTAATGTTTGTATCTCCTAGAATACTGGATTCCTGTGAGATGTTTTGGTTTGCCCATGATAAAAAGTCCTCAAGTAGGGGGATATTTTGCTCTGGTGGGATGTAGATTACTGCCATAATTATACGTTTGTTATCATTAATGTTAAGGGAAGTTAGTAAGATTTCTAGATTGCCAAAAGTTGGGGGTTGTTTGGGATAGATTGTTATGTTAAGGCTGTGCTCGTAGATTAGTGCTATGCCACCACCTTTTTTGTGGAGTCTATCAGCACAAAGTATGTTGTACCCGGGAGGAAGAATTTCAGTATCAGCAATATGAGGCTTTAGCCACATTTCTGTTACTGCTACAATATTTGGGGTGTGAGCGGATAGCCATGCATGTAACTCAGTAATTTTGTTACATATGCTATGTGTGTTTATTGTTACTAGTTGAAGCTGTAGGCTTTTTGAGGTGGTTGAAGATGTAGGGCCAGGGTTAGGGTGGATGTCCCCATTTTGTATGAGAGAGAGGAGGAGGTGAATAATAGCATTGGTGTCATTTTTATGTGAAAGTTGTTTAAGGAAGATAAATATTGCTTAATTTGAGTTTGGAGTGGGTATGGAAAAGTTTTGCTTTATCTAGGTTATACGCGTTGTGTAGGAATAAGGAGGGTGAGATGCTTGAATTGCCATTTCTGCTAAGAGGCAGTGGAAGAGTTTGTGTACTAGATCTTGGAGTTAGTGAGGGCAAGGTGGAATATGTAGTGGTAGTTAAGGTTAATAAAGTTAGAGATGTGAAGAGGGTAGGAATGAGAATGATGTATGTTGTGTGACTATGTGTGTATATGTGGGAGGACATTTTTCTTTGGAGAGTAGGTGTTAATTAAATGTGACTGGAAAATAGGGGTGGAGCTGGATAGTGTGAGCTGATTGGTTTACATGTGATGAGGTAGTTAGAGGTGGGGTTTATGGGTGTATAAATGTAATGATACAGGGGTGGGTGAGAATGGAGGTAGGGTAGGGGACCGGAGTGAGCCTGAAGGGCAAACGGAGCAGGCAGGCACAGATCCAGTGATTCCAGGACCAGAAAAAAACAATGTCCACAAATGTTACAGGTATGACAAAGCTTAGAAGGGCTAAATATCTTTGCTTTATACTGTTAGAAATATATATTAACAGGCAGCAAAGATAGGATGTAGTAGAAGCAAGTGTTTGGGAACTTGTAGAATTATTTAGCCAGAAATTCTAAACTAGCAATGCAGTGTGTGTTAACAAGGGTTTCTGAGAAGAAATATAGAGTGTCTTCAACTATCAGGTAAGGGAAATAGCTGCAGGAGAGCTATAACAGATAGACAAAACCTATGCAAGAAAGTAAGGTCTGAGACCTGCCTAACCAGAAAGTAGAGTATGAGACCTGCCTAGCTAGCAGATAACAAGGGCTACAGGCTAATGAAAAGTAATTCAGAGGTACGGGGCAGCTAGGCTAAAGGAGATAATTAGGGTAACATAAGGACTATGGAGGAATGCGGATTTCTGTGCAGCGTGCTTCCAGTATTTTAAAATACAACATATTCTAACATTGATAGTTTAAGAGCTTGACAAATAATATACTTGGACATTTGCCATCTGTTTAACCTTTAAGAGCATCCAAGGCACTGCATCTTCCTATTCAGGAGGTGTACTTTGGCTATCAGGACACTAGCTGAGGTATTCCAGGAGGCGGGGTGTAAATATACTCAGACATTTTCCGTCTGTTTAACCTTTAAGAGCATCCAAGGCACTGTGTCTTCCTATTCAGGAGGTGTACTTTGGCTATCAGGACACTAGCTGAGGGTATTCCAGGAGGAAGGGTGTAAATATACTCGCACATTAGCCATCTGTTTAACCTTTAAGATCATCCAAGGCACTGCATCATCCAATTCAGGAGGTGTACTTTGGCTATCAGGACACTAGCTGAGGGTATTCCAGGAGGCAGGGTGTAAATATACTTGGATGTTTGCCGTATGTTTAACCTTTAAGAGTGTCCAATGCACTGCGTCTTCCTATTCAGGAGGTGTACTTTGGCTATCAGAACACAAGCTGAGGGTATTCCAAAAGGCAGGGTGTAAATATACTCGGACATTTGCAGTCTGTTTAACCTTTAAGAGCATCCATGGCACTGCGTCTTCCTATTCAGGAGGTGTACTTTGGCTATCAAGACACTAGCTGAGGGTATTCCAGGAGGCAGGGTGTATTAAATCCCTAATATTACATTAAATTCAGCGGAAGCACGCTGCTTTCAGAAACATTCTCTGTAGAGGTGGAAATGGAGTTTCATCTCTCTCTACTCTTCCCTCATTAGGCCAGTCATCAAGTATAATGCCTCATTTGGCATGTACCTCACTAGACACATGCAACAGCTGGAAAGGCCACAAAAGTACCTCACAAAGAAGATTATAGGCCTTAAACACATGTCCTACATGGACATACTAAAAAAACTCCAGCTATTCTCTGTCTCATATCATCTACTAAGAGGCAAACCAGCTCTGTTAGAAATGCTACATCTAAAGAAGTCCCAATCCCTCCACACCACACGCTCCAGAGACCTTAACCTCACTACCACAATCAACATAACATGCTGGAGGGACAGGTTCATAACCCAGAGACTGCCCATGTTCTGGAATAGACTTCCCATACATGTCAAGCAGAGCACCTCACTGGCCCTCTTCACAGAAATCTTGATGAGTGGATGGGAAATAGAAAGTTCACCCCGGGTTCACTCCAGTGGCTCTACTTGACAGAGGGACTGGAACTAATGTCGGGCAACATGGTGCTAGGGTATTCTATGGGCTAGGCTTGTAAAGGCTCCAGAGCCATTAACCTAGTACACACCTATGAACCTATAAACCTTACGTTCTAACAATACAGTCCTTTTCTGATAGAAATGAACCATTTTCTGTGCATTGGCTGTAAGACTGCAGACCATGGCTAACAAGACTGAACTTTAAAATGAAAAATGCACGAACTAACCACAAATAAAGAAATGTTGGCAGTCCAAATTACAGAAAGCTGTATTTATTGTAAAATGTTTTTCATTTACTGAAATAGTAAACTTCTTTATTTCTTTATTTGAAGACTGAACTTTACACATACTTGTTCTTCATATTTATCTACTTCCTGTTTGATAAGTAAGTTATTGTTCAGATTTAAAATGTACCCCAGTCAGCTGTAGCCCCCAGACCAAAGGAAAATGCAGTTACAGTAAACGTAGCTAGGGTGGGGCAAAGGGGATAGACCTCATGAGAGCATGATGTCAGGAGGCATGATGGCCTAATGGAGGTAGTGTGCTACTGGCTACTGACATTCAGAAATGGATGTAGAAAATGCATCAGCAGTCAAGGCTGAAGTGGGTCAGTGCTCCGTATGCAGCACTTAAACTGTAGCGAGGTACTGGTTACATCTGTAGCAGCTGACCTGATACAGTTTAAAGCAAAGTGCCTTTTTTGATTTTTTTTCCAAATAGAAAGGAATATTTGGCTGCTGTTGCTCAGTGGAATGCCCTTGTTAGGCACAGAAACAGACCCTGGTTTTCTGATTTGTTAAGGAACACTAATGGGATCTGATACCTTGGGATCAGGCCTCTTTTTTGGGCTCTTCAGCTCATTGAGTTGTGGGAACCAGAACAGGGAACAGCACTGGGTGATAAGTGAGACAGCTATGTCTATAATACATTTTACAGTTAAAAGCTAGACAAAGTTCTAAGTTACGTATTAAATAATTACAACCAAAGTAACAATATACCCACTCATAGGGCCCCTGTACAGTTAAGACTTACTCACCTGATTACAAGTTTCAATATTTCAATATTCAAAAACAACAGGAGGGCATAAACTGACTTTTCAGTTTGTTTTTATGCACCTGAAGAAGCAGATGTGAAATCACTTGTGCCTGATTAAAGTTTTATAACCTGGAGCCTATCCTGTGTCCTCCTGTTGTTTTTGGATACTTTGCAGTAGCTTTGCTGTGGACACAAGGACCTGTAAACAATTGCTTTTTATTCTTCTTGAAGGAGTAACTATTAAGAAATACCACTAGATTTACAACAGAAGAATCAGAGCTACAACCAAAGCATAAATCATCAACAAAGTCACCTTAATTATAAGAAGTATATTCTTCAGTTTTTGTGGATGAAAACATATATTGCCCTGGACAACATCAAAACACCATGCACCTGCAAAAACATTGTTACATATTATTCACATCTTCAGAAATAGACATTTTTATGCTGGATCATCTGTTAACAATTTTAATTTCAAAATAATTAAAACCATTCCAATATAAGCAGTGCTCAGTACAAATGGAAATTATTTTACAATTACAAAAATATATACAATGTGCTGCTAGACAATGTGGCTTTTACACTTCAGTTCACATTGCAGAGGTTCTCATTTGTAGGGGATGGATTCTCAGATAAGTTGCTTTGATTCCCTTGATAATGCATTTTAGCATGCTTGATGTGTAATGTAAGCATAGTTATGGAAGACTAAAAGCACAGCAATGCTGAAGCATTCTGTTACAGAGTGTATGCAGAAAAAACAGAAACTTGTACAGAAATAATGTTATAAGATCTGCATTAATTCCGGCAGGGTTCCATACAATATATTTTTGACTTCATTTGCAAGCATCTGGTAAAATAACAATGGAAAAATAGCATCCTGACAATTGTATGGCAGTGACATGGGACCAAGGTGATGTAAAAACTGTATATTGGGCAGCAGATCATCAGTATACCAATGTCCTTTGCGAAGAAGAATGATGTGGCACTGCCATATTTAATGTAGTGCCACTATTATGATCATCAGTATACATATCAGTGTCCTTTGTGAAGAAGGCTGATGTGGCATTGCCACATTTAATGTAGTGCCATCATTATGATCAGCAGTTTCATAGTAACACACTAATGCATAACTGCCTCATTTAATGTAGTGCCACCATTATGATCAGCAGTTTCATAATAACACACTAATGCATAACTGCCACGTTTAATGTAGTGCCACCATTATGATCAGCAGTTTCATAATAACACACCAAAGTAGAACTGCGCTATACTGACATGGGAAAAATATCACATCACCAGGTACAGGAACCACTTCCTACTAGTGTGCTGATGTGGAAAGAGCAACTTGATGTCAAACACCTCTGCACCTTCTTCCTGACCCCACATCAAACTGTTTGGCAGGGTCCAGCCTTCTTAGCTGACAGGAATAACCGAATCCTGACAAAAAATGCTAACAAAACTCCTTGACATCATGCAGAAGTAGACTAGATTGTAATATAAAATAAATGATATAAATAAATAACATCTGACCAATGATATCCCATCATGGTGGTATTAGAAAATAACTATCATATCATAATCAAGTTATTCAGAACCATGCAACAAATGAACCACAATACAAAAATCATCATTATGCCTTACCCTAAAGTTATAATCCTGGTAAAACATTGTGCCATCCCAGCATTTCCAAAATACCAGTAGTAATATAAACCCAATGGAGTATTTGCAATCTGGTCTCACAATGAGGTATAGAAGGGTACTAATAAACATTACTAAAACACAACATCAGCAGCATTATTGTAGCCTAGTGCCAGGACAATGGTATCGCAGTATCTTGGCATGAAAACAAGAATGGTACGTAAGGCAAAGTGAAGCAATGTCTTCACACCTATTTAGTGTCAGCAATTATCCTAAGGAATTTGGATACAAAAGGAATGGTATGCTAGTTTGGTAAAAGCATAATAATGGAGCAACCAAACCCCGGCATCTGAACAACAGAACAACAACATACACTAACAATAAAGAAGCAAGAGGAATGCTGACATCAGCATTTGATATCAAAATAAAGTATCCCGAAATGAAAACTGTGGCTCCAAAGTAAAGCTCCCTATGCCAAAATGGTTCTGTAACAAGAGTTACAAGAATCCTGGTATAATAGACATGTTATAGTGTAACTGTATAAACTCAACAATAATAAATAGCATTCTTGAGCCAGGCTTCATTATGACATCAGAACAAAACTACAACATCAAAACACTAAAACAGTAGTTTGGCAGCTGTCAGAAATCAGAGTAATGGCCCAAATGGCCCACTCAAGTGCTGAACTCAGACTAGAACATTCCAATATAAGCTATAGCACCTTTATCACTAAAACGACATGACAGTAGCAGTATCTTTGTAACAGACCATTAGCAGGAGAGCATCTGGGTATCATATCAACTAGCAAATTGTCATTAGAAGACATATAACATAATGCACATTTGAAAATGCAGGTATACCACCATCTTGACAAATGAATGTACAGTTGTATAAAAACTTACTATAACAGTAGATGTCCTACTGATCACTGTTGCAGTATTCCTGACATACAGTGTTGTCACCACTAATGTCTGGCTGGGGAACCAAAGCTTTAACTTCCTGAGGTAGTACATCCAATTCATTACTTAAGCTTATAAGTGTTGGGGTATATTGGAGCATGGATCCTCAGACTATCTCCAAGACAGTGTCCTGAAGACCACTGAGAGAGGATACCGATCAGCTAGGAGAGGTGTAGCTAGAATAGGCAAGTAAACTCCCCTGTTTCTATGTAGCAGAGCAGAGTTTAAAGCAGAGGGTGAAAAGAAAAAGAAGGTTGAAGTATGCCAGAGAAGAAGTGATGGAGGGTGGGGATGGAACACTGCAATAGTGATCAATAAGACATGTACTGCTATGGTAAGTTCTTACACAACTGTACTATGTCCTGACTGAAATCTCTGTTGCAGTATACCTGATATATGGGTGATTCCCAGTGCTGAAGGAGGTAGAGAGAAGGGTGGTTGACTACAGAGTAGATAGCTATCTAGCAGTCCAGACAGGACAGACCTAGCAAATGCAGCCCTGAACCTGGAGAAGGCATCAAGTTTGTGTTGAGAGAGGAAAGCCTCAACCTAATGGATTTAATTATGAACAACTGACAAATGGAGCAGGATCTGTGATTATGTTCCAGGCCTAGACAGAAAAAAAAAACTTAGTGTGCAAATGCTTTAATGGAATAAGCCTACCGCATATGCACGTACCCCTCCTAGCTGACATCCAATAAAGCCAAACAAAAATAGCGTAAGTAAAAAAAAAAAAAACCCAAGGAAGGTCCCCTCAATGGGACACTTATCAGAGAAAACGATCAAGTGGAGCAGTAGTACCAACTAACTAATGGCAGGCAATCTATCTGATGATACATGATCTGCTTTTGGGCTTACAGAGAGATACTCTGAGGATCCACACTCGTACATCTGTTTATATACCCCTACACTTATGAGATGAGGTCATGTGTTGGATGCACAACCTCGGGAAGTTAAAGCTTTACTACCCCAGCCACACATCTGTGGTGACAACCCTATATGCCACGAAAACTGCAACAGTGATTTCAGTCAGGACATCAAAGGTTCAGCATCCTTTAGATAGCTAAACAACAGTATAAACAAATAATGACATTTGATCAATGGTCAGCAAGCACAAAAAATGGTGTAGCATTATTATCAGATCAGAATAACAACTCACCAATATTGTGACACCAGAAAAATGACTTAACTGCACTCAGGTATCAGAAAAGTGGTACATCTAGACAATGATCTCAAATTAACATTACATCTAAAAGCTGACTTCAAAATTGTGGCACAAAAGCACCCCAATGATATAACTTATTAAAGAAGAACAGCACCCATAGACTCAGAAACATGTTCATTTCATCATGGTTTGGTGTTTCCTACATTTTAACACCACTCTGGGACTAGTTACAGGTTTTTAAATATTTTTATACATCATTTCTGAGTCTGACCATGGGATTTTATTATTAAATGCTGAAATTCTTTGTCCCTTTTCTTCCTATTTACTGTCCCTGCAGTGAATAAACAACAGCATTTGAAATATTTTAAATCAACTGTTTTTCTCCACTAGAACAGTAACTTACTGTACTGTGGTGGTTTGATTTTCAAAAAAAAAAAAAAACGTATATCTTGCCCTGGAAAAGCTTGCTGCAGTCTCCAATTCATTGATGTCATCTAGGCCAATGAATACAGGTAGTTTTCTGGCCAATTCCCACCCCAAATTGACATCACCACGACTGTCCTAAAAACACTGGTCTTTCCCCTACCCATACAGAAAGTAAGGGCTAGAACAAGGAAACATTACCTGAGTCAAGTATCCTGCTGTGAGCTATCAATAAGCAGGTAACAGCTCCAATTACCCTTAGCACTTTGACAGCTAGAGAAGTTAGGTGTGAAGGGGGATGGGAGATGAGTCAAAGTAGAACAATTCAGGCTTCACAAAAGACTGCAGTTTAGCCATTCTAAAAAGAAGCAGCAGTAAAAAGCACAACAAAAGTCTGTTCTGTGGCATTTGCGCTGTTTGTGTTTTAAACAGTCATTGAACGTCATGAAGTGTTACTTAAAATTAACTGACTGAAAGGCAGCAATGTATGCATAACAAATCAATGCAGTGACAGGAGCTTTAGGAAGAAAGACCCCTGTGTGGCGTACTTTTTTTTACAGACACGCATTGCATTGTGGGATACCTAGAGTTTTTCCATTGATGTTATTCTAAGCAGAAATGCTCTGATGTCTGTGTGATGTTATATTCTTGTTCTGTGATACGGGTCTTGTTTTATAGTGGCTATTTTGACCAGATGATTGGTTTTGTTTTCTGACAGAACCAGATGCTTGTTTAACACTGGGAAGAGGTACAATACTGATATGATTCTGTTCTGTCCCAATAATGTTAATCCCTGCTACTGGTATACACACACACACAGACACACACACACACACACACACACACACACACACACACACACACACACACACACACACACACACACACACACACACACACACACACAAAAGTTGAATGCTCTTAAACTCTCATCCTTGCATTTCTCTCAGAAGTTTGCTCCATTCATTATACATTATATACAACTGCCTCTAATGTATACTAATTTAAATCATAAGTTTATGCCAAATAAAAATTTGTGTAATGGCCTTCTTGGCTGACAGATATAGTTGTTTTTGTCTGAATATTTTACCCAACCTGAAAGCTGATTTCCCTCATTTTGCTATAACAGGCTATGATAAGTTATTCTCACTAGACTGAACATGTCTTAAATTCACATTTTCCACCTAAATACCCATTTAAATAATATGTAGCCTTTTCTATGTACTTTAATTTCTCAGTCAGACAGCATTGTTTTTATTCCCACTAATAAAGGTAGCCTAGAACATTGCAGTTGATATGACATGCATTCTTTTCATAAGATGAGCTGCATTCTGACACTGATTCAGTGACATTTCCACATAAGTTAGGGTTATTAGCCTGTCTGATAGATGACAAACTAATTTATTAAGTTCATGCTTGTATATTCATAGTGCCCAGAGAAAGTAATCCAGTTTCTGGTAAGTAGATACAGTTAACATGCCCCTACTAGGATGATATGGCTAAGATAGTACTGTTTCCCTTTTACCCATGCCGTGCAACTTTCAAGACTAGAATGACATTGTTAGCTTTTGGCCATCACAACATCACATTACTTTAGTTTAGCTGCATAACATTGGAAAGCTAATTCTTCTCGAGTCACAGCATCTGCTGACAGACCTTTCAAAGAGAGTCATTAATGAGCCTCTAAACACAAGACATAGCTAATGAATAATGCTGCTGACATGTCTAACAAAATTATTACTGATGCAAGAATAATCTTATCCACTGACACTTTTTGTCACATTTACTGCTAAGGAATTGAGCACTGCTTTGAATAAACACTGCAAAGTAAACCAGTGGGTTAATTTTCAGTAAGTTAACAGCACTGCAGGCTACCTAAGGAACAGCTGCATGTCACTTAAACTCAGTCAAGCCTTGAATGCACTTTATGTGTGGCCTGCAGTAACAATTCAAGCATTGCTCCTTCTGTGCTATAATGGTACCCTCTGTGCTCTATTTGTGATGTTAAATGACACAACTCAGGTCGTGGTTGCTTTGACATTTAATTTAATTAGATAGAGGAGAACCACACATTAGTAGATTAATGTTAAGAGGTCAGAAATCCTTAATACTGGTATTTCTTTACTTGCAGATTTTATTCCTAAACTACAACTTGTCCATCCCCATAATTTGCAATTAATTTTTTGACATTTCGAGGCAAACAGTTGTAGAAATGAACAATGCATTTGGTTCTACTCCATTAAATAAAGGAGTGAAACACAAGACATATCATCCATTTAATGTGCACATTTACAAAGAGAGACCTACGAGAAAAAAATATAAAAAATTATAGTCTTTATCAACTGCGCATTTCTGACAATGACAAATTCACAATGCTCTGGAAGAGGTGGGCATAAAGAATTCAGTGTGACGATGGTCAGTATCTGTAAGATTCACCTTTAAGAAGCACTCTAGTAAGTATGTGTTACCTTTTTTGTGCATGGCCTTAGGATACCTAGAAGAGGTACCAGTTATACCCCCACTCTCTGCCACAACCTGCTCAATATAATACCACTTACAGTCCAAGGGATTCACACTTTCCAAAGTAATCATCTGCAAAGAAAGAGAGATTGGGCCCGCGTTACTAAAGTGAGACCATCCTAAGCTGCTTGGAGCCATCATGTAATGGTGAATTACCACTTCACTTCCTTCCAAAATAAGCATTTTTTCTAACTTTCACTTTGTGACTCCCCCAATGACATCAACGTGTTAATCACATGCTGCTGCACTCAGTTGTAGGATGCCCACCTTTCCGGAGTGAAACCCACTGCAGCCATGATGCTAGGACCCTAACCAGGTGTTGCTCTAGCAGTGATCCTCAGACCTATAACCCTTCTCAGGTAGGAGAACAATTCACTGAACTCTCACTATTTCCTTTTGCATAGGACCTTCTCACAGTCTGAATCTGTCTACAAACCTGAGCTGGTAGCAGCATTTTAAATAGCAGCCATTCCTCTGCACAGGCAAAACAGCTACTAGAATCAAATCTTCATTAGGGTGTTCTGAAATGTAACATTAAATGGATTATTGTAATCAGAAGAGTGTTACACTAGCAGTATTCAAGTACAGTCCTAATACTAACCCACAGGCAATAATCCTAAGGAATGAATGGAAATAATTGTACTGTGAGGTCACTCATGAAAGGATGTTTCATCAACAACAAAATAATAAACATGGGAGCAACAGAAAGGAACAAGTGAGCAAAAAAGTGGCAAGGAGAAAAAAAGTCGTTAATAGGAAATTAAAAAGAGAGACAGATAAAGAATGTACTAGTGTACACCCCCCCAACACACACACACACACACACACACACACACACACACACACACACATGCACATACAGAAAAGCAAACACCGGATGCAGTGCAGAAGTATGTTTGACAATGTAGAACTCTGCATTTACATTTTAAGTATACAGTTATATTGTAGTTGCAAACAACATGAAGACTTGGATACAGGCTGTAAAGCTCCATGCAAGAGTCTGAATAAGGCAGCCAATTTCACTTTTATGTTATTTATGTAGTCCCAGCTATCAAGCTTTCAAAGTTATAAACATGGGTGCAGCCACATAAAACAGTTGTATACTCTGTTTCTGGAATGCACTATTAGTCTGATTCGTAATACTGAATCATGCTAATGAGATGTGAACACAGAACCTTTCTTAGCTGTCTGCTGATGTGCATGGTACACAAGTTACTGTTGTGCATAGTACTACGCACAGCAGCATGAGTCAGATACCAAAGAACAATAAATGTCATGCATATGCCCTTGTATTTTCATAAACATCTGTGCTTATATTTATGGAGATTCATCAGGGATCCTCATAAGCTGCCATCTCTCAAGCCATTCTCATTTCACAATGATCAATTTCTTTGGCAAACTGAAGAGAAATCTCCTCATGTACGAACACATTTCACAAAGATCTCCACTTCAGAATTAAATAAAATATTGTCCATGCACTGTAGGCATGCCCCTACCCTTCCCTGTCCAACACATACGGATCCATTTTAGTACTGGATCCAACAATCCAACAAATGACTCAGATACTGCAACAGTACCCAGTAATGTCCTTAATAGACGACAGCTACAGTATGCAAAGAATTTACATGTAAGCGAGCAACACATCAGCAAAGAAGGGGAATACGCCTAGTCAGATTTAGTACATCAAATGTCACATGACAGCACATGGTTCAGGTTCTATAATACCCGAAGCTGGAACCAGCCCATATGTAACTGTTCTCGTGTTTTTGAATCCAACCTAGGTTGCCCGGGCTGTAAACAGTGCTTACTCACATGCCACCAGTGAGTCAAAATGGAGAGACATTATCTAAGCCCCAGAAGCAAGAAAGACAGTTTTTACTAAGAAAAAAAGAGTCCCCCCCCCGAGTTACCTGGTAGAATAGATTTAATACAACATCATATTAAAGCTGTACCAAGAAGAAGGCAAATCTAAAACTGCTAGCCAGCTATGTGGTGCACAGGGATAACTCCCTATCTATGAGCCTGACATGTCGAATTGCAGCAATGACCCAGGCATGGACCCAGGCACCTCATGGTGCTGGCAGAAAAGGCAGAGATGACAATCCAGGGACAGGGAAGGTGCTGAGCTAATCTTCCCAAGAGCCCTGGAGGATGATAAGGAATAGGAGACCAAATCTCCATATAGTGGTGAGATGGGATGCACAGGAAGTTGGGTAAGTGGTCACACCCTCAAACTAACCTCATGGCTGTCCTGCTCACACACATAATCAGTTCAGTGTGGGGAAGAGGAGGGGATTAGGTAGAAAAAAAATCATTTATCCAGTTCCTAATTTTGGAACCATAGCTTGTTCTCTGATACACCTTACAAAAGGTAAATCCCTCATCCATGTAAGGTAGGCTGTTTCAAGAAGCCACACTTGTACTTAAATTTTAATTATGTTTTAACCATTTGCTCTCTGTATTTTGTCAATGCTGCCTACAACCTTAACACAGTACAAAGAAAACATCATCTGCTGTAACAGGGTGTATTGAACAATGTCTTTTAATAAGGTAACCATTTAAAATGTCAGGACCTCCTAGTGTGGGCCCCAAAACACAGAGACTGAATGACTGAAAAAGTAGATTTACATAAACAAAGTCTGAGATTCCCACTTCCTCTGAAGTATGGCAATCCTGGAGTTTTATATATATATATATATATATATATATATATATAGAGAGAGAGAGAGAGAGGTGGGTTGCCCCCACATCATGGGGTGCAGGGGTGCTTGCCTCTCTGCAAAAAAGAAGTCTGAAGGAGAAGAGCAATGTTCGAGATTCAATCTTCTGTAGTAGATTTTTTTTTACGCTTGTTGGCACTTGCCATTTCAAGTGCTAACGTAGCCCTTTTATAGGCATGTGCTAGCTACAGCAATTCATTTATCTGATTTCATTCCCAAGATGCAGCATGACATTTCATGGTGTAAAATTCATACAGTACATTAAAATGGTACTTTCCTTTCATAGTATCAAATATTTCACAGGGAAAGATGTTAAAAAAGAAGAACATTGCCTTTTATCAAATGTGGTAACATAGATAGTTATAGGAAAGCTAAGCAGGAGTAAAGAAAGAAATTAAAATGCTTTAGTTATGGATTTCTCAATAAAATATACATTGCAACTAAGTATATATTATATACAAAAATAATATTTCATAGCTACCCTAAATAACCTGAAATTATAATGAAAACTAAACATCTAAATAAAAGGCTATGTAAAAAAAAAAAAAAACAGATCAGAATGCTGACCAGCAGACTGAAAGCGTTCCCTAGAGGCTGTTATGGTGTTAGTGCTAAGAAAGGACATGCTCACATTTGTTAGCCTAATATATATGAACAACCTGTATATTAAATACTCATACCGCACAAATGACCTTCATACATAGAACTGCTTCACATTTTTCTTATACTCAAGTTATCAGGAGAAAAGATGAAATTGCATGCTACTTATGGCATTTGAAGCCATTTATACCTCCTTACACACTCCATTATCTCACATTAAGTGCCTTTGGGAATTAGTTTCTTTATTTTATGTAGTTACTGCCTATCAGGTCACAGTTAGCTGGGCTGAAAAGAAGGGCTCTAGGTTACTCAAAAGTTCTGTATTATTACATTTTCCCTTCTTTCTCCTATTTATAAGGTTTAGGTCACAGTTCTGTTTGCTACATGACCTTTGCATTATTTTCAAAGTCAGTGTGTTGAAATATATGTTGAGCAGGTTTGGTGTTTGACACAAAAAGGTTATTATTTAAGGTGTATATATTTTAAACAATACAGCTTTCATTAAATATATTACATTATGTGTGTGAAGGTGCTGTACATACACACACGTGTGTGTGTGTGTGTGTGTGTGTGTGTGTGTGTGTGTGTGTGTGTGTGTGTGTGCGTGTGTCCGTGTGTGCGTGTGTGTGTGTGTGTGTGTGTGTGTGTGTGTGTGTGTGTGTGTGTGTGTGTATCATCTACGTACGTGTGTGTGTGTGTGTGTGTGTGTATCATCTACGTACGTGTGTGTGTGTGTGTGTGTGTGTGTGTGTGTGTGTGTGTGTGTGTGTGTGTGTACTCGTGTATCTGTCTGGGTATATACATGCTAGCAGTACAAGATTTTATCACAGTTTTAAAATGTCATTCAGTCATCCCACCACAAGTTGTTAAATATCTGAGTGAAATTTTTTATCTCCATCTTAGATTCAAATTTCTTACAGAATTCAGTCAGAAATATGTGTGTGTCTTAAAAGAGAAAAACATCCTCCCATGTTATGAAATGCCATTTAATGTTTATGAATCTACTTGGTAAATATAAAGAAACCAAATCTGCTGAAGAATAATTTTGAAGCTAAGACTTAAATGATAGCAAGCGATCAATGTAAGACAACTAATGTTTAATTTAAAATTATACCAATGCTAGCACTGAGCTTGCCAGTACTCAGTGAATAGGGCAAAATGTGTGCTTTTTTTTTTTTGTTTTACAGAAACTATTTGCCTTCTACTAATTAGTGATCTCTAGTGAAAGGTATAACAATTGTATCTGAAACAATAAATTTATAATTGTCTAATTTGAGCCCTTGTGTTGCATAAGACGCTGTTTGATCCCTGGTCAGTACATATAACATGATTCCTATTTCTTTTTACAGATTCCATAAACTAAGTACTCAAGCAACAATCGATGAAAAAATGAAACTTTATAGGACTACAAAATTTCTAACAGCCAACAGATTCATATATGGACAAAAACCATTAAAGAAAAAAATCAGTTCTCGACCAGTTAAGCCATGACTTAACTAATTTTCAGCTCATGATTTATGAATCCAGAATAAAGCAACAATATAGACTTTAAATGTACTGAACTGGTGAAAATAAATTAGTAAAAGCATTTCCACATGCATTTCAATATTAGTATGTCTGTCATTCAGCAAAGACTGTACTCTAAAAGTCTAGAAATATATAAAATATGAAGCAGAAATTAGGTAAGATATTACACTCATATGTTGGTGCAGAGTACAGGTAGATCAGAATCCTATTATTTGTGATCAATGACAGTATATAAAAATTGTTTTGGAAAAACAAAACTCCTCATTTTTGCAAGGCAACAGAGATGAGACAGCTGATATGAAAACAATGCTCTGCATATCACTACCATGGCATTCCCAGAATGTCTGTAAGTGAAACAAAGCAACAAACCAGTTCCTGAGCAACACAGTGACACTGGTGCACACTTTCTATAATCAAGAAGAAGTCATGTGGTATTCTGGGTAAATGCATGTTAAGTGCACAAATTTCAGAATAAACACCCAGCACATCTAGCATTTTGTGAAGCGCTCTTATTTGTCTTTTAAAACCTGAATGGAACAATAGTAGGTTCATAGGTGTTTACTAGGCTAACAACCACAAGGGCCTTTTAAAGCCTAGGCATGACCCAAAATCTCTGACAATTTCTGGTACTGTAGATACGTGTAAGCATGGGCTTGGGAGATTAATTATTTGCAAGCTGCCTGTGCCCATTAGAGACATAGGTGCTAAACAGGGATAAATTTCCTGTTCCCCATCCAGTTGTCTAAGTTACACCTGAATTAGGTTAAGGAGAAACTCTGCTTCACACGGATGGGTAACTCATTCCAGAGAAGGGGTAGTATCTGGGATATTCCAGTCTCTCTAGCAGGTCTTATTTATATCACAGGCAAGGTTTACGTCTTTAGAATTTGTAATTACATTGTTTTTTGTTTTGCAGATATGCAGGAGGTCCATCAGAGTATGGTATGAAAATGCATTCTATGCCAGGCATTGATCTCCCCTCAACAGCCTGGAGGAGACAGATAACAGGGATAGGGCCTTGATGCAGTCTGCACAGGACATGTTACTTACTCCATGTTATCATTTAGTGAGGAGCCTAGGTGGACATTCCAATTGTTAGATGTGCCTGGTTAGGTACATATCAAAGGGGCTTTATAGTCATTGATTTGTCTGATGAACCCCAAATGTTGAATACTGAAACAATGACCTCCTTGTACCTAGATACCATACCTTTGTTTATAAGTTACACAACACAGAATGATTTCCTCAGTATTTTAGTTATGTACAGAGTTCTTTAAATCTAACTACAGCTATGGAAGGTTTCTTATTCCATAATTGGGGGCTTTTTAAACACATTACATTACAAAAACTTATTCTTGACCATGGTGGTATATAAACTACAGTAATAAGACAGTGCTTAGTTAATGTATTTTTTCACTTTACAGTTTCCTTGACTGTAACAACATGCACTTACTTAAACTACTGGTCAATTGTCTAAGGGCAACCCATGAACACAAAGAAGAAACAGTTAAGTGACAAGCTCACTACGACTTGAGTTGCAGGTAAAATGGATTTATTTACAGGCTTTGTGGTTTGCGGTTTGGGTTTTAATTGCCTTTGGATTTACTCTATTGAATACAAGAGAAGCTAACATAGATATGAATTTCAATTGCCCTGCAGTGTGATCTCACAGCATATTTATAATTTACTGTGTAGTTTTTGGCAACTGAGCCAGCCAGTGTATTTTCTTCTATGATGGACTCGTGACTGTTTATGAGCTTAACAGGGAAGTTCAGACAGTCACTATCAGACAGAAGCCCTGAAATATGAGAACATTCTGGATGGTCACAGGGATGTCTGACCATCACTGTTTGCAGTATATGGAGGAATGCTGTTTAAAAGTAAGTGATTTATTTTAAGCCTTGATGTATTTCAATTGTTAAATCCTGTACGATAGTGCCAGAGAAGTGACATTGCTGGGATTCTCTGTCAGCCACCTTAGGCTAACTACACACACACACACACACACACACACACACACACACACAGGCACACACAGAGGCACACACACACACACACACACACACACACACACACACACACACACACACACACACACACACACACGCACACGCACGCACACACACACACACACACACACACACACACACACACACACACGCACACACACTCTCACTAAGTGAGGTATGACACTAATTACATTTATATTTTTGTTAGTAACTGATACCGTTTCTTATATCTGTGTCACTTTCTTTGTACTGCCTATTGTGATCCTTCAGTTTATCTACTTGATTCTTTTACAAGGGAACTGCTAATTTGGTAAGATGGATGCATAGTTAAAAACATGGCTTACCATCCTATATGCATTCTATGCTAACCTGAAATGTTGTTCTTCACAGTCATTACATAACAGTAATCAATATCAAACTTTGAACACCGCAGTGTTCAGCTAGACCTACCAACACCTCACTGACCATTTTGTTGTCCTGACTCATCTGACTTAGCATCTTACCCCTTATAACCACAAGGAGTGTAGCTTCTCTTTCTACTGGGCAATACTTTAGAGTAACATTATCTTACGTCCATGTCATGGAGGAAAGGGGGAGGTGGGTGAGGTTGGCTTCTGGGCATTATTTCTACTGGCTCAATTGTCTTCTTATATGCTATGCCATTTTCTAGCATGTTGCAATACCTGTTCTTCAAGCCCACAATACTTTTGGGCTTCACCATACACTTGCACTCTGGCTACAGTACTGTGCATCTCAGGGTGGACACTGAGCTTTCTGCTGGCACCGGTGCTTTTAGTCAACCCCTAGTCATAAACAGGAAGTACTCAGAGGGTGAAACATTACCATCACCCAACCCTGAGACCAGCATCAGTCACTCACCCACTGCTACACAAGCCAGCTTCTCCAATGTTCAGTTTCACTCCTTGAATGTGGGTTAGCTGGATCACAGTAGGGTTTTATTTTTCTATACCACAGAGCTGTTTTTGTGGGTATTACAAGTTGTGTAAAAATCACAAACTTAGAAACATGGCATATGATAAAAAGTATTGATGTAGGGACTAATGGGATTCCAACTCAGGTCTTCAAACTTACTGCCTTGCATGTTTGAGCTTGTACAGCTATATTTTTTACCATATTTTCTGGTTATAGACAGATAACCATTACTGAGTTTCTGTGTTAATGTGTAATGAATGCAATGATAAAACAATACAAAATAATCAAGTAACAAGATGTAGGCCAACCTGACATAAAACAGAAAATACACATACAATCCTGTTAGTGCAGACCAGTTTTACAGCCACAGAATAATGTTCTCTGAAAATCATCGCTGTTTTTTGACAAGACTGGAGACAGTGATGGGAATTATGAGATGCAAAGAGTAAAGAAAAACTTGATTACAATTCCATTTCCAACAAAGAATGACAGTTTGTTAGCTAAAATTCAGTTAAGTACTAAAAGAGTACATAGTAGGATAAATGAAGATTCACAAGTAATGTTGTAAGAAGTATTAAGAATAACAATGGTATAAGATAAGAACTTGCTTTTCAATGTTGATAGGGTCAGAAAAGGAGTCTTAACACATAAAATGTGCAAACTGAATGACTTGTTTGACTGAGAGAGTAAAAACGGAATTGTAGCTGACAGATGAGACCCAGAGTATGCTTGTTAGGAAGATGGCATATACATGAAGTGTCATCAATGTATTTATTCAGTCATACACATGTGCACAAGACTGTGTTTATATCATAAAGATGGAATCAGCCCTTCCGTACTTTTATTATTCCACTGCACAGACACTGGCTGGTAACATGTCCCTGTTTAGCAGCCTAAAGATGGGTGTTACATTCTGCTGTTTTGGAGTGCACAACATAAAGGAGCTGTTTTGGAGTGCACAACATAAAGGAGCTTGGAGAGAACACGCTCACCTAGAAACATATGTCACTCACATTATTTCACAATGTTGTCTGTGCTGTCTTTAATGAGGAGGTTCCACTATCTCAAAAGAATGTTAACTGAATTGTTGACAGCAAACAAGAAACAATGGCAGACTGTAGTCTACTGTTGCATTACCCCACATTGGCGATTGCAAATATGATCAAATCATCTTTATTACATATTCCAAGGTCATAAGCTATAATCATATCTGGGCATACATTTGCTTCATAGTGCCATACATCACTGATAAAAATGTAATAAGTAAGTGAAACTCAAGTGTAATAACATGCTGAACTCAATGTAAATGAGGTATGTCATCAATCAAGTACTTTAATAAGGATTGAATATTTACATGAAAAATGTTCAATGTTATAAATGTACCACCAGATGGACAGGTTACCAGTCGGGGACTTTTTATATGGCAAATATCCTAGAAGAATGCATGAATCTAGGTTAAGGATTCAGATAGAATCTGTGCTGATACAACCAATTAGCCAGGACAGAATATGCTGACTGTGCAGAATTTTGCTCGCCTTACTGTTGGTGAAATTATGACCTTGACTTTTCAGCTGTGTAGAACTGCAAACTTCTTTTCTGTCTGCTGTTATAATATCTGACTTGTGTAATATGGCTGGAGCCCTGTATCCTAACTATGACAAAGAAGACATGAGTGCATGTACTAAGTGCTGTTGTTGAATGATGAATGCAGGACATGGAATCATGAATGTGGGAGGGAGAGGAGTAGTCAGGGCCATCTCCCCTATACTTTGAGGAGGGTGTGGTCCTCTGCCATAGCTAAAGGGTGTTAGTTGCAGTAGCCCAGGGTGGCTACTTTCGGTCACATACACAGGGACATTGGTTGCTCTGTCTTGCACTTAAGAATGATTCACCCCTATGCAAGTTCTGTTCCATGTGCAGATATAAAATAAAATCCCTGTCCCCGCAACAATATGATATCCTCCTCCTTGGCTCCCGCCTTCCTTGCAGGCAAGTACAGATGACCAACAGATGTGGCAAGGGACCACAAAATGTACAAAGAAAAAGAAATATAAATAGCTCAGGACCCACAAATGATGAAGTTGTATTTCTAATGAGCAGCAATGCTATCAGCTAATTACTGTGAGCTAATATCAGCAACAGATACTTTTTTCCTACTACAGCAACTTAAGTAATGTGTAGTTAAAGGTATTTTTAGCACCCATTTCCAAAATGCTAGTGTTCAGATTTAAATCAAGGCTTTGAAATGCTCAGTCATTAGTTGCAGCAGACTGGTATTTCAGTCTGTCAGCTTCCTTTCTGCTCTTCCATCTCGTTAACTCCCCCTCTGGATCTGAGATCAAAGTGCCTGCCTCCTAATTTCCTCCCTTGCCTATAGCTCAGCTGTGACTTCCAGCAGAATACAGAGCAAACAATTATGGGTACACACTATTCTTGGATGCAATCAGTAGCTGCAGCAAAATGTAGAATACATTACAGCTTCAGGTCATAATCAGCACTTATCTGCAGCAGTCCCCTTCTAAAAAAAGTTTATCCCTCCTCCACCCCTTACCCAGTTTTGAGTCCTAGGTATATCTATTGCTGTCTGTCAACACCACCACCACTACTGATAAAGAAAAGTTCTTAAAAAGAAATAGCAACATTAAACAAATGGAGAAACTAGGAGTTATACATTTCCTAAGCAAGTTGACAAAAGCACACCACTAAAGTTTAAGTCAGCCACACAACTATAAAGTAAACACAAAGTCCATGAACTGCAAAGGTGAGGCTTCAGAACAGCAGCTTCAGTTTAGTAAAAAAATATACTCCAAAACAGCAACCTCAGCTTAATAAGGTGAATACTCAAATTTCTCCAACCACAGAACAAAGATCTGGATTCCACTCGGCTGCAACACAGTTTTATTGGTACACAAGCACTTTCACAAACAGCTTCTTCAGGTGTATAACAACCATTAAAATACACACACCTTATATAACACTTAAAGTCAGTCACATGACTCTGCTTAACCATTTTTAAAGGCATATATACACATTCTAAGTGTTACTTTCTTGATCCACTCTTACAAATTCTAAACTTATATAATATAAAAAATATAAAAAAATATATGTTAAAAGCATACGTAAAGTTCTAAAAAATTTAACATTCACCTATTCAATGGTCTCTTTTTTAATATTGGTCTTATAGGAACAGAATCATAGTCCATGCCCTGAACTAGCCCTTAACCTAATAATCCATTCAGCTTCTTTTTCCTCAGTCCTTGCTTTTATATCACCCCCTCTTATATCAGTGAATGTTCTGCATAAAACAACAAATTTAAAAACATGTTGTTCATTGGTAACTGACATATGCTTCGCTAGTGCATTAAAACTACTTCTTTTCTTAATGTGATATAGGTGTTCTCTTATCCTATCTTTTAAAAGACGATCTGTTTTCCCTACATAAAATTTGTGACATGCCTGGCAGATAGCCAGATATACTACATGTGCTGTATCACATTTCGCATAAGTTCGCAGATAAAATGTCTCCCATGTGTCAGGGTGTTTAAATTGTGAATCATTAAAAATAAAACTACAAACGTTGCACTTGCCACACGGTCTAGTGCCCTTTTCATTTTCTCTACCTTTCAGTTCTCTGTCTATACAGAGCCTTTTTTTTTAATTCTTCTTATTTTTAAAGCTAAATTGTGGCTTTGTGCCTACTAACTCTTTCATTTTACAATCTGATGTTAATATATTCCAATGTTCATTTATAATATTAGTGTACAGCCCAACATCTCTTGAATAATTTAAACACATCCTTACATTCTTGTGAGTCACTTTTTCTTTCCCATTCACTAATTGTTTTGAGAAATATGGTTTAGCCTTATTCTCTCTTTTACTCATCACATCTTCCATGTTTTTAGTTACCATTCTATTATCATAGCCTCTATCTAGTAATTATTTTCCTGTCAAAATTAGTTGTTTCTCATATTCTTCGGTTTTTACACTTATTCTTGACGCCCTTAGGAACTGGTTTTGTGCTACATTTCTGAATATAAAATTGGGATGCATACTATCTCTGCTTAATAATTTGTTTGCATGACAGGTCTTTCTGTACATTCTTGTGCTAATCTTGCCTGTACTATCTTTCTCTACATAAACATCCAAAAAACTGATACCATCAGTAGAACAATTCATGGTAAAGTTAAGAAATTCTGTACAGTTATTAATGAATTCTAAGAATTCATATAACTGACTTTCTGTCCCTCTCCATAAAAGAAAGAGATCATCTACAAATCTCCTATAAAACATAATCATTTTATCAAATTTTCCTTTTATAACATTTTCCATTTCCCATTTGGACATAACAGCATTGGCATAACTATTAGCACAAGGAGTGCCCATTGCCACTCCATTCTTTTGCCAATACATATCTTCCCTAAATACAAAAATGTTATTTTCAAGCACTATTTTTAACAGTCTTTGTAATATTCCTATGGTTCTACTTCCAAATTCCTTATTCGTCTCTAATAGATGTATCACATTTCTAATACCAACTGGATTTGGTATAATTGTAAACAGTGATACTACATCTAATGTAATGAAAAAGTACTGTTCTGATGCATTTGTTTCATTAGTAAATTCATATAAATCGCTGAGAAAATGCTCTGTATCTTTCAAGATATACTTTGATTTGTATATCAGGGCCTTCAAATTTTTCTCAATGAATATTGAAGCCGGTTCAGTACACCAATTTTTTCCGGCTACTATTGGTCTCATTGGGGGTCAGATGGAATTTTTATGGAGTTTACTAAACTGAAGCTGCTGTTCTGAAGCCTCACCTTTGCAGTTCATGGACTTTGTGTTTACTTTGTGGATACTCTGGAATACTGTTATGCAAAGGTGCCTGTAACATTGGGTGGTTTGTATCATTTAGAAGCCACACAACTATGTTAATTCCTCCATTCCAAAACTTCTGGGTTAGTTTCATTTATTCCTCATGCTTGTTCATTCTTCTAACCAAAAGAATACCACACAGAACCAGGAACCTGACCTGGTTTGTCTATCAGGGTTCAGAGTCTGCTCTATGAGGTACCCAGTCCTTCTCGGTTGCATGTCTCGCTTGACATCAAGATAGTTGTACCGGAGGAGGATGGGGGAAGATTCTACAAATAATATGGAAATGCTGAACAAGTTTGCAGAAAAGTGGCAGCTGAGGTTCATTGCAAACAGATTGGAAATATCTGTGGTGGGAAGTATCAGCTGGGGGTTGGAACTGATGTCAGCTGAGCAAGAAAAGGATCAGGGGGTAACCACACCTGGATTGCATGGGTAGAACAGTGAGAGGTGAGTGGTAGCAACAAATAGAAAACTTGGATGGTACTTCAGTAGGCTCCAGAAGCAAATACATAATTCTTTCACTCTACATAACCTTGGACAGAACACACCTTGAGTTCTGCATGTAGTTCTAGAGGTCAAATAAGAATAAGGACATCAGGGTGCTGGAAGGAATTTAGAAGAAGGCTACCAGAGATACAGAGGTAGGAATATGAACAAAGGCTAGCAGAGTTAGACTGCTTCTCACATAATACCAGAATACACTGGGGGCATGGTATTTATGCTTAAGATAATGTCATGAAGACCTGAAAGAGGTTTTCTTTTTCTGAATAGGAAAGACGAAGGGGAAGTAAGGGGTACAGGAAGCAGATTGTACAGACTAATTTCTCCAGGGATATCTGAAAGTATTTTTTGAATGGGAGGGCTGTGAACCCATAAACTTGAATCCCAGATTAAGTGAGGGGAAAGGTTATCCACAGAGTCATTCAAGATGTAATGGGACAGATGGAAGGGGTAAGAGTAGGGTAGGGATGTAAATGAAGTGGAATACTACAGAAACTAAAAAGGGCAGAATACATACTGTACTACTGTCTTCTGCCATTAAGCAAATGTAATGTAACATAATGCTTAAGATGGGGGTTGAGGGAGAGGTAAAGCTGCAGATTTCTTTTATCCAGACTACTGACACAACTTATTCTTAAAAATATAAGAAGCACCCTGAAACCATCATAAATGGTTGGTCTAAGGAACTTCCCTTTTGTTGCTTCACTGCATCACCACCTTGTTTGTTAGTGACTAAGAAATATAGAATAAATAACAACTATCTGCATGTTTGATTCTGAGTGAATAAAATCGGTAATGCAGTCATACCCTCTAGATAGTCTGGTTGAACAGCTACGGGGTTTAAGGCAATAGACTGCAAATGACTAAAAATCTTGATGATCACTGAGTTTTACAAAACCCATCTGTGTGCAGTATATGACTAAGCAAATCACTTATCTAACCTAAAGCTTTCAGGTTAGCAATGCAATTGTGCATGTGTCCAGTGGGTATTACCTATTAAAAAAAAAAAAAAAAAAGGCAAACTGCATAAAAACCTGCACATTTTCAAAGCGAGAAGAAAAAAAATATGTTTAAAACAGGGATGGTTTAAACATGTGATGATTTCAGAAGGATAAAGGAATATTAAATATACTGATAAAGGAATAATTAGAGTTACAAGTATAATCATGCATTTGTTTTTCCCATTACAGGATTTATCCTATTCAGGAATGCAGGAGAGCTAGTGTCTGTCTCAGCACAACATGGACATAAGTCAAGGAAGTAATCCTTGATGGGACACATGTCTAACACAGGAAATACAAGTGCACACACACACACACACACACACACACACACACACACACACACACACATGATACCAGCATTTTGGAATATAACACACACACACACACACACACACACACACACACACACACACACACACACACACACACACACACACATCACCTACCCTATACCTGTCACTGTTATCAGAACATCCACTATGTCTCCTTTGCCCTGCCCAGGTAATACACAGACGATTACAGTCAGTCCTTAATGCCAGACATTCAAGTTACACATTTCATATCCTTCAATATTTGTGTGCTAGGGCAAAAGCTGTTTATGAAGCTGAGAGGCATGACTAATGTTTCTTGTCCCTCTCCCTCCTACATCACAGCATGTAGCAGACATTGCACCATGCCAGAGATCTTCAATACATAGTAAAAACATGCCTGTTAATTTCTCAGTTAATACAGTGGGATGGAGTAGTTTCTCGTGTTCTAAGTTTTATGGTTTAAATCACCTTGTTCCCTTATACATACTTTTGTCCATGTATATACATTAAAAAGCAATCCCTGCTGTCACGTGGTAGTGTAGAGGGTTAATACATTCTGTGGCAGGTGGGAAGGAGTGTTTGAGGTATGCTTAGTGCTTTCAAAGTACACTACTTTCCCCTGATGTCAAGTGGTTCTTTGCACCTTTTATTGAAATATGTGGCTTTAAGGTATGCCATACTGAGTGTCCCTAGTGTCTAGTACCCCCCCAATCCCTATTACAGCTATGTTTTGCTCTGGAATGAGAATTTTCAAGGGTTGTCCCTGGTTAATAGTGCTTTCCCCCACCCAGTGTTGCAGACCCACACACAAATACACACACACACACACACACACACACACACACACACACACACACACACACACACACACACACACACAAACACAGACAAAACAGCCCCCTTCCCACTGGTTCGCATGCAGAGACACTCGTTCATTCACCCATACACACTCATTCATTTACTCATACATGCACAAACACACACACGTGCGCATGCACCCTTTCACACATCACTGCCTATCTTACCCCTGTTAACTCCCGTACTGCTGTCTCCCAGGTAGACACACACTCACCCATGCAGTTATAGAGCCCCTTCACATACACTCATGCACACACCTTCTAACCTTACCCAAAAAGAAAGGGTCTTAACAGTTAAAGAATTTCAGGTAAACCAAGAAACGTAGAACAAAATCAACCAGAAGTCCACCATTCCAAAAAGCACACTTTAAGAATACTAAACACAACCAGTCTTTAAGAAAACATCCTTAATGGCAATTACTAATTTAAAGTGGCCCATCATAAATACCTCACACATAGTAAGATACAAAATGGAGGATTTCTGGTTGATTTTGTTCTACCTTCTAACCTTACCTCACCACTAAACCCCCCAGCACTTACCTCTACCACGATGACTTTTGGCCATGTTCACTACAGTGAAGTGGAAGGAGTGGCCACGCAAATCTAAGTGGCCAAGTGATCAGAGTGTAGTTACCTTCCCTTAGACCAGGAGAGAGGGAGTGAGAGGGAGCATACTACTAATTTGTATATGCCTATCCCTGACTGCCTCATTAGAATGTAGCATGGCCCAGGAAACAGCCCACCGTGGTGCTACTGATCTCATTGCAAAAGCACCATGGTAAGACAGTCCATGAATTTTGAAAAGGATAATGCTTTAAAAATTACCTTCACTTCAGTGTAACACTTTTTTAAATTATTTTCATAGGTTCCTTACTGGCTTTTAAGATTTCATATGATGCATTAAAAGTAATTTAAACTGGTTTAATTTTAATAACTTAACTGTAATGTGATGCAACAGACATATGTGAGTCCAAAACATTTGGTATTGTATAGCGGTGGTACAGTGGTAGCGTTGTTGCCTCACAGCAAGAGGTTCTCCAGTTCGATTCACGGCTGGAGTGCCTTCTGTGTGAAGTCTGCATGTCCTCACCGCGGTCGAGTGGCCTCCAAAAGACATACTTGAATGGCCGTGCCTTCGCTGAAGGTTGGGCGTCAGGCTGGCAACCTGGCACCATAAAAAATCTACTGCCAGTCATTAGTGAACCGGAGTTCCGCTGTGGCTACCCCTAACCAGGAAAAGCCGAAAAGACAAACAAAACAAATGTAAATAAAAGTGTGTGGCTTTTACCACTCTTTCTCTGAGGTGCTTTTGTTTCTGAGTGTTTTTCATTCTTAATTACAGTTTCTCTTGATCATTGTTTCTATTTTTTTTCAGTTTTTTAAATTTGTAGTGTCTCACTTATATCTCTTCAGTTAAAACCATTCATATATGACATAAACTAGGAGTAATAAGAATTAGAACTTGCATTCTGATTTTAATAATTTTTCCACTGCAGAAATTGTATAAATGGACACTTTCTCGTGTATGTAAGTGTTATTACCTAAAAATGTAGGTATGAATGAGTACTCTACCAGCATGTTTCAGGTTTAATGTGATCTATATGTAACAGCATGCATTTTCCCCATGCAATTCATAACAGTCTGATACATCCTTTCAATGACTCAGATAAAAATGGTAACCTACACCTAACCAGGCCAATGCAAAAACTGACTGAACAAACCAGCATTTCTGTGCCAAATTAGCAAATGGTCTGAGGAGGGTGACTTTTTCATGCAGTGGAAACTATATGTCCCAGAGAATTTACTCAGTCTAGGAAATCTTTCATTATTTACAAGCATTTATTGCACAAGTATGAGGACAGCATCGTCATGTAAGGCAAAATTGCTTTGGTTTGCATATTAGTGTTACAAGTAAAGATATGCTGCTGCAAATATTTTTCTTCATAAAAACTAATAACAAAAAGTCCAACAACCTAGCAAACATGACAATGAGACAGGAATCTAATATTTTTCATCCTATCTTGCTAACTAGACAACAGCAGATAAATACAATGATAGTGCATACAAGCAATACAGATGAGGGCAACTACTGCAAATCAACACATGGATCACTAATTTCATTAGAAGCTCTAATTTTATGTGTGCATCTACCAGTACACAAACATGTTACTCATGGACTCAGCCCTTGTAATCTAAACATCTACCTGCTGTTTAATAGTGAGTTATCAACAGTTTCCACAGCAAGCATCAGTAATATGCCCTTAGTGATGAGTATTATCTCCTATCATTTACAATAACAGTCTTATAGTATTTTATACAAAAAGTGTGCTCTTATTGCAGTTCATTTTGTTGATATGGATGGGCATTGAAAATTTTCTTGAACCTGAACTTACTGACATGACTTCATGAGATTTAGACCCACAATGCCTCACTACCTAAATTAGATTATAAGCTTACTATTTTCCACAACAGCAGCCGGCGCAGCGGAAAAGCTTTACTCTGGTATTCGGGCCGGCCGAGGGCTACCCAGCAGGGATAACCCACAAGTGATGACTGCAACAGTGAAACACAAAGAACATCACAGTATGTAAGGAAAACTGGTAGCAGAAAACAAGGTACATAAGGAAAGCTGGTAGCAGAATGTGAAACTCCAGCAAGTCATCAAAACAAAGTAAGGGTGCAGGAATAAGTGGGAGATAGAAAAGACAGACCAGGCTAGGAAGGACTACCAGTTGGCTAATAAAGAGGCTAAGAAAGGAGTTGCAATAGCAAAGAACAGGGGATCAGAAGTTCTCTACCAGCTTCTGGAAAGTGACTCGGTAAGGGGCACAAAGGAATATCAGGTTGCAAGGCAAAGACAGAAGATAAAGGAGATAGTCAGGCACTCTTCATAAGGGATGCCAGCAACAACCTGCTCACCAGTCCACAGGACTACTTCCAGCAGCCTCTGAATAAAGAAAATCCCCTCAGAAGCTGTACTGTCCCAAATACAGTCTACGATGAGAGAAGAATGGGAGCCCCCCATAGAAGAAGAAAGAGCAGCACTAAGGAAATGAAGTCAGGGAAAGCAGTAGGATCTGATGAGGTCACAGCAGATATGATAAAGATGCTGGGTGACATAAGGGAGAAATGGCTCCTGAGGGTACCCATAGCACTATGGAGAGAAAGATGTATCCCAGATGACTGGAGAATAAGCATACTTCTGTCGGTGTACAAGAACAAAGGGGACATCCACAACTGTGGGAAGTACAGAGGTATCAAACTCCTGTCACACTGAATGCATGTTCTGGAAAGGCTGATTGATAAACAGATATGCAGTGTAGTAGAAAGTAAGATGGGAGATGAGCAATTCAGATTCACATCAGGATGTAGCACAACTGATCCAATGTTTGTAGTGAGACAGATAGATGAGAAGAAGGTAGAGATGAGGAAAGAGTCCAACTGTGCATTCCTAGACTTGGAGAAAGCATATAACAAGGTCCCAAGAAAGCTGATGTGGGCAGCTCTTCAGTGGCTCCAAGTCCCAGAAACATTGGTCGAATTAGTGGAGGCTATGTGCACGGACCCAAAGAGTGCTCGGTCTCACAGAAGGGTTCCCACTTTCCAGTTGGAGTGGGCATGGATCAATGTTTAGCTCTGAGCCCACTGTTGTTCATACTATTTATTTTATTTATTATTTTATTTAACATTTGTTTAACAGGAAAGTCTGACTGGGACAGAGCCCATTTCTAGTGGAGACCTGGGGTGAAATGCTACAGATGCATGTCTTTGGAGTACTGGTGATGGACTACATTAGAAACAGGTCAGAGGAGACATCAACAAAGTTGCTGCATGCAGACAATGTGGTATTACAGGCAAACTCTGAGGAAGAACTTCAGCAAAGTATAGGGCAATGGAATGCAAAACTGAAGGCATATGGGATGAAAGTGAGTAGAGATAAGGCAGTGGTGATGGCAGCAAATTGGGAAAATCAGAAGAAGCTGAGAATTGAGATAGAAAGGAAGATACTGGAACGGGTTGCTTCAAGTATCTGGGAGGGGTGGTTGATGAGAAAGGAAGTCTGAATGAGGAGCTCAAAGCTCTAATCAGAGGGGTTGCAGCCAGCTGGCATAGAGAGAGTCAGGTGTAGTGTATGACAAAAGAATGCCAAAGAAGCTGAAAAGTAAGGTGTACAAAACAGTGGTGCAACCAGTACTACTGTATGGTACAGAAACCTGGGCAGTAAAGGCAGAGCAGATGTGGAAGGATGGAAATGAAGTGCTGAGAGGGGTGGTAGGATGCACACCATGGGACAGATGTAGAAATGAGTCTATAAGAACAAAAGCCAAAGTAGCTCTAATTGCAGAAAATATCAAAGACGACAAATTACAGTGCTTTGGACACATGTGGAGAAAAGCAGAAGACAATTTGGTGAAGTTGTTTTAGGAAAGACAGGAAGAAGACAAGAGGAAACAAGGGCATCCAGTAAAAAGGTGGAAGGATTGTGTGAGAGAAGATCTCTAACAGTCAGGCATGAGTGTTGCAGAATGCAGGAGTGTGGCACTGAATCAAAAGAGATGGGAACAGTGAACATGACACCCTGACCCCATGTAGAAAAATGGGAAAAAGGGGACTGAAGATGATGATAATGATGATGATGACGTGCAGCAGCAGGGGAGCCTTTTTTTCCTCCCCTTCCTCATATTGGAGCATCAGCTGCCACAAGATCCTCTCCTTCTTCAGTATGTCTACTGGACTTACCTTAGCCTTTTTTTGGCTCGTCCCAACCCTTGTCCAGGTCCAGAAACAAAGGCACATTCTCAGCCTTTTTGTTGATAAATTAGTAAAAAAGAGCAATCACAAAGTATGATTGTTTAAACTTACATTACAGAGTGGCCATTAGGACAAAATAAGAACATGAACCAATAACCCTGCCACTGTGCTATGTTCAACCTGTTACATGACCATTTAATAAGTTTATGACAAAGACTTTTGATCTCTTAACCACAAGATTTAGACACAGACTTTCAATTTTGAAACAGAGGCAAAAAAGATAACTATGACAGACCTAATCCATTCAAATTCAATAGTCTCTAGATACGGACATGAAGAAGCTATCACAAACAAGCAAAATTTATAATCTACTCTGCTCAGTAATGTGTACCTGACAACCCATGAGATACAGTCTACAGCTACATACTAACTCAATTTTGTTGTGCTCACGTATACACGTTATATATTTGTGTGTGTGTATGTGTGTTTTTGTGTGTGTATGTGTGTGTGTGTGTGCGTGCGTGTGTGTATGCGTGCGTGTGTGCGTGTGTGTGTGTGTGTGTGTGTGTGTGTGTGTGTGTGTGTGTGTGTGTGTATGTGTGTGTGTGCGTGCGTGCATGCGTGTGTGCGTGCGTGTGTGTGTGTGTGTGTGTGTGTGTGCGTGTGTGTGTGTGTGTGTGTGTGTGCGTGTGTGTGTGTGTGTGTGTGTGTGTGTGTGTGTGTGTGTGTGTGTGTGTGTGTGTGTGTGTGTGTGTGTGTGTGTGTGTGTTTGTGCGTGCATGTGTGCAGTACAGATTAAACCCTCATTGCCCAAACTTCAAACTGCTAAGGGAAATAAAAGTGCGGCATAGGATTTGGAGGGGTTCTTTGCTGCCTGTGGTAACCGTGGGAGGATCAAAATAAACTGATTCATACATCTAGGAAGCATTACTTAGCATTCATCAAGATGGATGATAAAAACAGTACACATTTAAAAAGCAATACTGGCCGAGTCATGATAATACCTGGCCAGCTGCTACTCTCCTTTTCCCTAGGTAAAAAATGGAACTCTCTGCCTCCTTCACTTAGGACTATACCCCACACTGAATCCTTCAAGACCCAAATTTTCCTTCACCTATCTTCCAAATGGAAATGCTCCTGCTTTCACCCCACATAAAATACTGGGATCCCACTAGGCTCTCCTAACTCCCACTCCACTATACTCTCTTACTTATTCTTATTGCTCCAAAGATCCAGAACTAGCAGACTCCAAGCATGTAAATATTGTAATCATCTGGAAAAAAAAAATAATAACTTTGTAACTTCTATTGTGTTGCATTGCTGATGGAGTCTTTTATCACCTTGTATTTTAACCTTTATTGTATTGTATGTCACTTTGTAACCTGATTTGTATTTTAACCTTTATTGTATTGAATTGCTGATGCAGCTTTTCTCCCCTTGTATTTTAACCTTTATTGTATTGTATTGCTTATGGAGCTTTTCTCTCTGGGCCTCCACTGAAAATGGGCACTTCTTGGCCCAGTGGACTTCCCCGGTAATCAAACTGATAATAAAATAAATAAATAATAAAATAAAATACCTAACCTCATCTACAATGGTTATATAGGATATTATCTACGTGTATTTATCAATTTGCAAAGAAATTAAGATGTTTATTTATTAGTTACATCCACAATTCATACCATTTCTGGGTCTTCGCAGTTTTCACTGAATAACAGTGACAAGGAAAAAAATGAGCTGATGTATATAGTGGTAATGCATTTTTGCATTACCCTCTACCATAGTATTATTATTATTATTATTATTATTATTAGTGTTGTTGTTATTATTATAGCTTCTGCCTGTAGTACTTAAATGCAAATGTGTTCATCAAGCTTGCCAGTCACATAAGACACTAAAGTATGAAAGCAAAAAAAATGGACAGCATCCGAGATTCAAACTCCAAGTTCAGGTAATAAAGTTTAAAACAGATATCATTTTTTGCTTTATTGCATTTAGCAATGCACATGAGCTGCAACTTGATTTAATGAGTCACTAAAAGTCAGCCTTTTTCTTGCATTTATTGATGCATTTGGCCGATCCTTGCAAACCCATTTTGCACAGCAGCAACAAGGGATAATCTTTCTTTTTTTTGCGCTGGCTGGCAGTGGCTGAATGTTTAATTATTTCTTCTACTTTTGTCATCTTTGTCCTCACCTTACAGAAGGTATTCTGCCTAATTTACTTCCACTAAAATGCAAAAAAGCACAATTCTCCAGCTCCCCTACACATGCTCGAGGGGAAATTGCTTAAACGTCAGTAGCCCCCAGGAAAAAAACCACAAATGGCATAATGCTGAATGTTATTTCCCACAGGAAATCATTGCTGGTATGATTTCCAATTGGGCACTTCTTCGGGGAGAGTTCACACTTCTTTAAGTTGGTGTTACCATGGAGTTTGTATATATAAGTTTGGGGGTGTAGGGGGGCAAATTCGACCACCTCCTCAAAAAAAAAAAAAAAAAAAACAAGTAAAAAGGATTTTTTTTTCTTTTGCATTTCTGGCAGTGTTATAGGTTCATAGGTAAGGACCAGGCTAGCTGCCCTTGCGGGCCATTTTAAGCTTAGCCAATTTCTCTTTTTGCATTCAAATTAACATATCCCATTTTATTAGAGACTGGCCTTACCCATCCCATGGTTGATAATTATATACTATCCCTAATGAGAAATAACTGGGGTCATACCATAGATAATTTAAGGAGACCCATACATGGGATAAATCATTTAGGAGTTGCCTCTGTCCATTAGTAATACAGTTGGCAGTCCTGAGGTAAATTTTTTGTTTCCCATCCATAGATCCAAGTTATGTTTGAATATTGACAGGGATGATCATTGCTTTATGTTTGTGGGTAGTCTGTTCCAGAGCAGTGGTATCCTCTGAGAGATACAACTGCCCCTCCAAAACATTCAGCTGATGGTACAGAAAATGTTTAGATTCAAAGACTGAGTATTTATGACACCATTTGACTTGCTAATATGCAGCAAATCTATTAGGATTAGGTCAGAGGATGCCTGTTTGGAACATCGACTTTCAAGAAGATAATGTTTCATAGTAAAATCCACTTCTCTATTTGGCATGCTGAGCTATACAAAAAACATCATAACTATCTGATTGCCAGTGTTCAATGAAGTGTTCAGGAAGCAGGATCCATTTTTACTAATGGCACGAACATCCCCATATCAAGTACAGGATCATTGTCTGCAGCAGTGCATCATGGATGCTTTGACTGCAGATCGACAGGTGCATATAGAAGATAAATAAGTTCTTAGCAGTGAGCGACATTCCTAGCTGCATTAAGTGCAGAGTTGTGCTGCTTTGTATATAAAAGCATCATGACTTACTTTGAGTAATTTTTCATTATAAAAAAATCTTCTGTAATGTGCAAAATATGAGGCTGTGCTCCTTGTCATGGTTAGAGCCTCATTTGTCTTACTTTTTACTTTTCTTTTAACAGCTTACATGGTGATTGCACCAAACTAACAAAAATAAGTGAGCCTCCTGGCTTCCTTCTGACTATTGTGTACTTTTAGGGCTCTACTTCAATGCAGTTTTCTTTATATTTCCATTGAAGTAAGAAAGAATGAAGGACTCGCCTACAGACTAGTATGTGCTTTTCAATCTAAGTTGTTATTTGTTATTAAGTAGGTAGGAGTAGCTGGCTTACTGTCTTTGTGTGGGAATGTAAACCTCAACAGAAAAAAAAATCAATGTCTAGCTGTCAAGAAGAGCACAGTCTGTGTACTTTGAGAAAAAAGCCGAAAAAGAAAATAAAATGTTTTACAGCATTACAAATGAGGGAGAGCACAGAAAAAAGAAAAATGTTTTACAGCATTACAAAGGATGGGTGGGGGAGACACAGAAAAAAGAAAAACATCTTTACAGCATTACAAAATGTATTTATTTGGGTACATGGGCATTTGTTGTATCACTGACTTCATTAAGGCTAGGGAAAAATTGTTTATTTAATTACTTACTTAATTAATTCATTCATTTGTTTGTTTATTCATTTTGCAGTTACTTATTGGCTGAAAATGGTGACTGGAGTATTTCACTGATAGCAGTGTAGGTCCTTATCCACATTATGCTATCCTGCTTGAATGCTCACTCAGCAGACAGACGTTTATGTGCACCATGAGGCAGATGTCACATTCTGGAACAGCAGCTTTTTGTGGGTACATGATTCAGGGTTTCAATGTGCTAAGAGCTGTGGAAACTCACTCGGGGATCAATCTTTCTGGTAGATTTTCACCACCGTTAAAACACTGAGGTGAATGGAAGTAGCACTGTGCATTACCCTGACTGCTACCAACAAGAAAACCAACTTAAAACTCATGATCCCTTATTAATAGTGAAAATGTGCCAATGCCAATATATAAACCATTTGGTTAACTCTTTTTGAAACAAAATAACACGGACAGTTGCCACTGCTCCGTCAAAGACTTTGACATTATTATTGCCAAAGTGACTTTTTTATTTCTTCTGCATGCTACCCAACTTGTCATTTTTATGTTTAAATTTAAGATGACAGAGATATGTTTTGTAACTTAACATTTTCTTGAGAAACAAACAAAAAAATTCTGATAGTAAAGTGCGAAATACTAAGTTACTACTGAAGACAGCAACACCTTGCTAAGAATTTTTCTGTTTCCCTTGCTCAGCAAAATTGCATATATAATGTGTTGATAGAACAACATAAGGCATAATGCATCAGTGCACAGCTAAGGTAAAGGAGTATATCAAAACTATCTGGTTCTGATATGCTTTTGTGTAGTGATTAACAGTCTCACAGATTGCTCTTTATTTGAAGCGAAGGCTAGATGTTTACTTCATTAATAAACTCAGTCTTTTGACATAGCAACTGCACTACAGTACAAATGTTCTTTGGCAGAGGTCACAGATTTGTTTTCGGTGAAGCAAAAATTCTAGGAGAAGGACTTAAACAAAGACGTACTTTGCAGTATAAAGAAACATCATCATGCTTTAGGCTTACTGTAGTAAACACAGTCAGGGTAAATAATAAACAAGTAAAAAAAAAAAAATCAGTCCCACTACGTGACAGCAGGCCTGACCACAGACTGATGTCTATCCCACCACCAGTTGTTCCACAAGTTGTAGAATCAACATGCACCCCCCCCCCTCCGTAAGGGGAAGATCACCCAAGGGAGCTATGCAGTGTGCTGGAGATATCACAGTAATGTAATCAAAACAGTCAACAGATGGACTGTTAACTATACACTGAAGTCACTAGGCCGTGAACAATAAAACATGAATGTTCATATTTCTATAGCATGAAGCTCAAAGATGTAAAACTGGGGAAGATATTTGAAGCATCAACGATGCTGAGATAGCCTGATACACTTGTGACATCACTGACACTTGAAACAGTTACAGGAAAACTCAAACTGTGGTGCTGGGAGAGTACAACTTCCCATTTCTGGCTCCAACATAGGCATAAAAATAGGCATGCACCATGTTGGTCAGTCCTAAAGAGGAATTTTACTGGAGACTAGAAGGACTGTAAATTCAGCTTACTGAAAAGGGAGGTTATGCGTAAATAATGAAAGGAAAAAGCGCAAAAGATGATAACATATCTGAGTGCTTCTCCGTAGATTCGAAGGTCAGGCCTGATAGCTCTCTGGCTTTCTGGTAGAATCTGTAGCCTTAGACTGAATTTAGTTGTTGCAGATTTCATACAAGTCCAACCTGATGCATGCTCATGGCTCACTATCTACTGTGGTGGACAATGGTAATCCTGTCAGTTAGACATATTCAGACTTGCTGAAGGTCTTTGAACTTATGTCTTACAAAAGGTTGATGGACAAATTAAAAGGTACTGGGTAGGGCTACCATAATAAGATGAACAGAAGCAGAGCATATCCAAAGTGAAAGGTGACAAAGCTAAGAGGGAACTGCTTGGGGGAAGGTGTTAAATGTAGTTATGGTACAATATTGAATGCTGAGAATAATAACTGTTATAAACATGCTACTGAACCAAACTCTCACACTGGTTGTCATCTTTACCATTAACCCTCGTGATGGGGAGAAAATGCACAAATAATGGGGAAGTAGTTAAAGATGGAGGTGACCATCAGCAAGACATAGCATTGTTTGCAGGATGGAAGCAGAGGAGGCAGTTGGGACTGAATGCAGAAGAGGCAGGGTTATAGATTCTGCATGTGGAAATCCAGGGAATTCATGCATGGCAGCGGCAAACTACTAAGACTGACATGGTAGCAGAAAGATCTGGGTTATAAGTACTCCCAGGATACACAGAATAGCAGCATGGGATAGAGAAGTGATGCATCCAAGTAGGGCAGTGCAGCATGTAAGTAGAGAAGTGCACTCACGAGATACTGCACTCATCTTTCATTTATAAAGGACACTGCTAAAGATCCCACAAGAACCACAATTTACATTTCTGGCAGCCAGCAGAGAAGGCAAGATAAGCCTGATAGGAATCATTCAATAGACTTTTACCAACGTTTCACGGGAATTAACATACTGACATAGCATAAAAACCAAAAAGAGGAACATAGGTGAGTGTGATGTGGACAAAGCTTGGAACATAGGTGAGTGTGATGTGGACAAAGCTTGGAACATAGGTGAGTGTGATGTGGACAAAGCATGGAACATAGGTGAGTGTGATATGGACAAAGCTTGGAACATAGGTGAGTGTGATGTGGACAAAGCTTGGAGCATAGGTGAGTGTGATGTGGACAAAGCTTGGAACATAGGTGAGTGTGATATGGACAAAGCTTGGAACATAGGTGAGTGTGATGTGGACAAAGCTTGGAGCATAGGTGAGTGTGATATGGACAAAGCTTGGAACATAGGTGAGTGTGATGTGGACAAAGCTTGGAACATAGGTGAGTGTGATGTGGACAAAGCTTGGAGCATAGGTGAGTGTGATGTGGACAAAGCTTGGAACATAGGTGAGTGTGATGTGGACAAAGCTTGGAACATAGGTGAGTGCGATGTCGACAAAGCTTGGAACATAGGTGAGTGTGATGTGGACAAAGCTTGGAACATAGGTGAGTGTGATGTGGACAAAGCTTGGAACATAGGTGAGTATGATGTGGACAAAGCTTGGAACATAGGTGAGTGTGATGTGGACAAAGCTTGGAACATAGGTGAGTGTGATGTGGACAAAGCTTGGAACATAGGTGAGTGTGATATGGACAAAGCTTGGAACATAGGTGAGTGTGATGTGGACAAAGCTTGGAACATAGGTGAGTGTGATATGGACAAAGCTTGGAACATAGGTGAGTGTGATGTGGACAAAGCTTGGAACATAGGTGAGTGTGATGTGGACAAAGCTTGGAACATAGGTGAGTGTGATGTGGACAAAGCTTGGAACATAGGTGAGTGTGATGTGGACAAAGCTTGGAACATAGGTGAGTGTGATGTGGACAAAGCATGGAACATAGGTGAGTGTGATATGGACAAAGCTTGGAACATAGGTGAGTATGATGGGGACAAAGCTTGGAACATAGGTGAGTGTGATGTGGACAAAGCTTGGAACATAGGTGAGTGCGATGTCGACAAAGCTTGGAACATAGGTGAGTGTGATATGGACAAAGCTTGGAACATAGGTGAGTGTGATGTGGACAAAGCTTGGAACATAGGTGAGTGTGATGTGGACAAAGCTTGGAACATAGGTGAGTGTGATGTGGACAAAGCTTGGATCATAGGTGAGTGCGATGTCGACAAAGCTTGGAACATAGGTGAGTGTGATATGGACAAAGCTTGGAACATAGGTGAGTGCAATGTCGACAAAGCTTGGAACATAGGTGAGTGTGATGTCGACAAAGCTTGGAACATAGGTGAGTGTGATGTGGACAAAGCTTGGAACATAGGTGAGTGTGATGTGGACAAAGCTTGGATCATAGGTGAGTGCGATGTGGACAAAGCTTGGAACATAGGTGAGTGTGATGTGGACAAAGCTTGGAACATAGGTGAGTGCGATGTCGACAAAGCTTGGAACATAGGTGAGTGCGATGTCGACAAAGCTTGGAACATAGGTGAGTGTGATATGGACAAAGCTTGGAACATAGGTGAGTATGATGGGGACAAAGCTTGGAACATAGGTGAGTGCGATGTCGACAAAGCTTGGAACATAGGTGAGTGCGATGTCGACAAAGCTTGGAACATAGGTGAGTGTGATGTGGACAAAGCTTGGAACATAGGTGAGTGCGATGTGGACAAAGCTTGGAACATAGGTGAGTGCGATGTGGACAAAGCTTACTCTGGGTTGGCAGGAGGGAAGAAATGAGCTTACAAAGGACAAATATGGTGGACATGGAGACCTCAGTGACGGAAAGAGGAAAGAGATGATTCAGCTCAGATATAAAAAGCGCTATTTCACAACAAACAGCAGCACTGAGCAGGTTATAGAGCTGCCTGCATATGACAGTTAGCAGGCGAGATCTTGTGCACTTGATTCTGACAATAGAAGGAACTGGTTAGGGACAGAGGGAGGAGCTACAGAGCTGATTGTAACACCCAGGCACCCTTGACAGACCACAGGACTTCCTTTGCATGACCTTTTATCCATATCAGACTCTAGTGTCCAATATAATTGTGCTACAGTCTTGGGCCTTTCTCCTATGAACTTTCACCTTATATAAGACCATCAAGCCCAAATCATACTGATCCATTCATTTATATTTCCTTCACAGTGCCATGGGGACACAAGGAAATGAAGCCAGAGTCTGGATTGTGACCATCCTCACAGGGAGTTGACGTTTACTGCCTAGTACCTTGCTATCCCCACTCCATACTGACATCACAGTAATTCTACTGAAGAGGGACCTCCAAAGCCAACTCAGTGATGCATTCATGTTTCCATGCAAAACTAAAATCCAGCTACAAACCTATGCACTGCTTGGTATATCATGGGGATGTAACACTATGCTCTGCAGGGGCACGGGCGATGAACCATTTACAGGCTACCTGCATCCATTAGAAACATAGGTGCCAAACCAGGAATGAATTTCCTGTTCCCCATCTAATTGTCCAAGTTACACTTGGATTGGGTTAGGGAGGAACTCTGTTCCAGAGAAGGGGTAGTCTCTGGGATACATGCCTGTCCCTCCAGCAGGTCCTATTGATGTCACAGGGAAGGTTTAAGTCTTTACAATGGGTAATTCTGGTGCTGCTTGTTTTGCGGATATCAGGAGGTCCATCAGAGTGGGTCTGACAATGCCTTGTATGCCAGTCATAGATCTCTCCTCTACAGCCTGTAGGAGACAGAATACAGGAATAGGGCTTTGAGATGTTCTGCACAGGACATGTTACTTACGCCCTGCATTCTTTAGCGAGGAACCTCTGTGGATGCTCCAATTGTTGGATATGCCTAGTTAAGTACAAACTGAAGGGAGCATTGTACTCATGGATAGGTCTGATTAATGCTGAATAAAATGGAATAATGATTTCCTTGGACCTAGATGACATACCTTTGTTTATAAGTTACACAACATAAAATGATTTCCTCACTACTGTAGAAACATGATGGTCAAAGGCTAGATTACTGTCTATGTTTCCCCAAATCCCTGACTACTGGGGTCAACTCTTAGGGGTGTGTTATCAATATGATAGTTACCAGTGGTGGATGACTTCCTGAAGGAAACAATTATGCACTTCCTAGCATTTAGTTTTAGTCTGTGGCTCTGACATCAGTTGTGTGTCTGTATCAGCCCTTCCTAAAAAACATTTGTGGCAGCCTGGGATTCAATGACAGCTCCTAATTTGCAATCATCTGCAAATTTAGTTACCCAGAGGCCTGACTGAGGTATTGTGTCAAATGCCTTGCCAAGGTCATGGTAGGCAGTGTGAACCATTTTGCCTTCATCCATTGCTTTGGTGACCTTCTCAAAGAAGTCAACCAGATTGAGTAGGCACGACCTGCCCTTCACAAAACCAAATTGGTTTTGGTCCAGTGTCTGGAGAGTTCCTGTGTCATTATTGATCATTTCCATGATAATTCTTTGCATGGCTTTCTGTATGAGACCAGTGCACACTGCTTGGTATACGACAGAGATGTAGCCCTATGCACTGCTTGGTATATCAGAGGGTTACAGCCCTGCACACTCCTTGCCATATTATATGGCTATAGCCCTGTGAACTACATGTTATAACACAGAGCACATCTTGGTCTACACCCTGTCTAGTGTTTGCTTCCGAATTCCACCAGGCATCAGCAATGGAATGTCACTAGCTCACAGAGCTGAAGTCTACCACTCACTGCTTTCCCTTCTGGCTACCTTCTCAAGTCACAGGATCACATCCTGAATCATTTGGATCCCACAGGATGACATGCCTCTGTGCTGCAGAGCTGGTTCAGTAATTATGTACACCATCTGCAATTTAAATCCATCAGATGTTTAAAGACCTGAAAGGAAAATAACAATAGAATTCCAGAGGGCGGTCCAGTAGTCTTTAGCTTGCAGGTTGCTTAGCAACCACATTATAGTTTTGCACACAAATCCAGTAACTTTAGTAAATGGAAAAAAGCAGCAATTGTTATACAAAGTACAATTACTTGACATTATAAAATCCCTTCACAAGTGCAATGCCAAATTCATCAGTCATTACTTTTTCAAAGCAAAACGTTTAATGTTAGCATGTTCATAATTGGGGTAGAATAGTGATGTTATATAGTTGCAAGAAAACCCTCTAACCTGGCATCATGACGTGATGGCTACGATCAAATCTAGCCTAATTGATTCTACATTTTTATACACCTGCTATAATTCATGCAGCAGTTAAGGTGCCTGGACTGAAGCCAGTTTTCAGCTCCTGTGCACTTTCTTATTTGACAATTCCAGGCCTGAATGGTCCAGCACTCATGTCTCACATCTGTCTCAGGAACCTGATGTCAGAGTTTCCATTTCACTTGACAGGAGCTGAAGGAATGCATGCCTTCCTGAAGGGAGGAATCAGGCTTTATAAGAAGCACTGTCACCCAGACTGCATGCCTAAACCAGATGAGTTGGGCAGTGAGGCATGGAAAATGTTTTTTCATATGCAAAATAATTAAATGCAGAACAGATGAATGGGAAGATGAAATAATCTGGCAATGAATGTATGCATGTATGTTTAAATAACACCGAGAGCTTGCATTAGATGTTCTCTACTTTAATCAACATCTCTCTTACATCTGGACTTTGTTCTTTGGCACTACTTAGCAGAGTTTAAATTTCCATTTGTAGTAACCGGATTTGGTGCTTGTTATCCTATTTGTGTAGTTATCAAGAAGTCTAGGCAAAACAAATCAGTGACAGCCTACAAGTTCTAATTTTGCTGTTGCTACTGAAGCTGGTTGTTCCTACAGGTAATGATCATGACAGCATATTCTGACTGTATGATTTGAGATTTTCCACAACTTGCAAACCACACATGGAATTAAGTGTGGAAACAAACTTGCAAACCTTATTATTTTTCTCAACAACCCAACTTTTCATTAAGTACAACTGCTTTGTAAAGATGCCTGTATCATTTCAGGTGAAATATCCGTACTACTTGAAACATATTTTAAGCTGACATCACACATACTATGACCTCATTTCTGTTTTGAACTTTATATCCTTACTGGTTGTTATGTTTCCTTTTTTTTGTAAGCAAAACTAAAAAGCATTGTAATAATACTATGACATTATGCTAACAGAAACACATTTACATATAATCTTTCTTTCACTACCTCATCCAACTATAGTAAGCATTCTATACAACGGTGACATTCAACTAGTGTTGTATATTCTTAGACTTACTGGCATGAGGTCATATGGTGAGATGGAGTTATTTTCCAATACAGGGGTAACACTGCAGGATGGACATGACTATCTGCTACACTATGCCCACGGTTTTCATGCTTCCAGTCATTAAGTAGCGTTTTAACATTTTTATGGAAGTCTCAGTTGGTGCAATTACTGCATAATTTCTGAGATCTTCCCTCCAAATACACAAGAAAGTCTCTGAGGAGCTACACAGAGAGCTCTGACCGATGCGTCGAGGAAAACAAATAACACCCCCCCAAAATAAATAAATAAAAAGTACCACGAGAGTAGAGAGCAATAAGAAGAAGTGGAAGAAAATGTTTATAATAATGCACTAAATCCAGTGTCTGTTACACATTAAAATGCACTTCCTCGTTAGCTTCCCAGAAACAGAAAATAATACATCTTCTGAAATATTCAGCATTCAAAAAACTTCCACCCTAGAGGTTGCTACAAAATAACGACAAGGAGAAAAAGCCCAAACAAACGTATAGACGACCAAGACACAAAGAATCGTTCGAAAACATTGCAGTGTGTTCAAAGAAATTTGCAAACCTCCCTCCATCAGTGAAACATTGGGCCAGTTCTTTTTTTATTTCTTCAAGGGGAACTTTACTTATCATCAAAAATGTGTTGATACAGGAAGGTCTTAAAATCCAAGGGCTTGTTTTGTGAAACACACGCATCAAAAATGTTAATTTATAATGTTTCTATCTTCTTAGTGTGAAAGTGTAATAAAGTCATAAGGAAGGTTAAAAGTGATCCAAATATTACGTAACAACTTTAAAAGTATTTAGAAGCTCTTTGGATCTAAATTAAATTCACTTTGCATAAACATGTATGTCAGAATGTAATACCCTGATCAGCTGTTTCCATTTTTGTCATAGTAGTTCAAACTGGATTTAGACTAGTTTCTTCTTGTTCGATAAGTTGTCACAGAAGAAAGTGGCTTGCAGCCTCATCGACTCCTTGAGTAATGGAAAAAAACACTTGACTTTGTGCAGCTTTTCAAAACAAGGAACTGTGCCAAGATATAAGAAAAAGAGCAGGAGAGCAGAGAAGGCTGAAAAAAAGCAACTCAATGGAAAAATCACATCATAGTCCATTTTTTTACTTGCTGCTTGAAAATATGACACAAAGAAAATGAAACACAAAGGGAAAAGTAAGAAAAATCATTATTTAGTTTGCTAAGCTATTTCTGTAGAAAGATAGTAGATATATTCACTGCTAAAATAAATGTGTAAGTGTGAATATGGAGAAAATTTGCTGTTTGTTCTTTTCAGTAAATGGCTACAGGATAGGCAACATGGTCTTTAAAGAATATGCTAAATAAGTCACATGCAATTATACTGTAAAGGGCTTAACATGCTCAGAGAAATGATAGGGAATCATCATGCTGTGATTTTATTAGAAGGGCAGTTCTACAAACAAACAGCTAATATGTCACATAAGGACAGCTTGGCCCACTTAATCTGTCCATTTTCATATGGTGAAGGGAGTTAGTTATTGTTAAACCACCAACTTATTTTTCATCTCCCTTATAGGGACTGCTTTAAGTCTGATGCATGCATTCTCAGACACCGCTCTTTCTGACCTATAATATCTTTAGAAGATGAATCACCAATCTTTCACCACCCTTTCAGTGTAAAATACTTCCAGGTATAACCCTAGAATGATCTGCTCATTCTGTTGTCTTGCTGTTATAGCTCATTTTTTTTATTTTTTGTGAAGAACCTCTGTGGATATTCCCATTGTTGCATATGCCTATTCTGGTACATACCAAAGGTGGGTGTTGTACTAGAGTACAGTTGAACAATGAACTCCATGGACCTAAATGTGATAGTCTTGCTCATAAGTTGAGCAATACAGAATGTTTTCCCAACTATTATAGATACATGATGGTCAAAGGCCAAGTTAGTGTATGCATGTGTATATGGATGCATGGATGCATGCATGTGCATGTACACGCAGACACACACACACACACACACACACACACACACACACACACACACACACACACACACACACACACATGGATTCTACCACAGTTATGTTCTAAAGCTAGATACATGGCATAAGAGTTGCTACATTTAAGATTACTGCATAATATTTGTACATGCAACTTGTCAAGCATGAATTATGGGCGGAATATATTGTTTTGAAAATAAACATGTGGCATGTTTACTAATGAAACATCAAAACTGGTAAGACACTCTAGTGTTACATAAGGCATTTTGTAGCTATAAAGAATGTTTTGTTGTCACATGCAGAATTCATTCCTCTAGTTAATGCAGTGTCTAATAAATGTTAGTGCACAGTATTTCATGAATGCATCCTGTATAATTTTATATGATTTCAAAAATACCCTTTTTATGTAACAGAAAGCAAGTTCCTTCCACTATTATTCAAAACAAAATGCATAGAAAATAAGTGATGGGGAATGACTCAGTATTGATCTCGGTCTGCCTCATGCTTCCTTATCCAATTACGCCAGACGTGTCCTTAATCTTCTTACTTCACTCTAGGCAGAATGCAAGTGGGCATTATTTAATGGTCATTCCTTATTCCAGGCGGATGCAGAATCAATTTATGGCGACATTACTGTTTAGGCGACAATGAAAAGTAGTTACTAGTACTATCTCACAGGAGTGGAGCCATATTGGATTCAAACAAATCAATCAGCTTAGCCATTATTGTATGTAAAATCATGGAGAGCGTCGGAATGAAGCTTATCCACAATGACACGAGGGATGTACATCTGGTAGTTGTGGAATAGTATTAGCTGGTTATGACCAGATTGTGTGATATTCTTTGAAAACATAATCTCCGTGCCATATCATCCGACAGTACTCCACATAATGGAATAATTAGCACATTAAATGCACAAAATGCTAAGCCATACATACTTCAGTATGTAAAATGCTGTTAAGCTACAATGGATACCAAGCCACAACAAGTTAGTGTACTGGTGGGGGAGCCAGTCTATCCTCATTGGGGTACCAGTGCTGTCTTATGGCTCTCTGTACCGGATTCACCTCTCACTAGATTATATGTATCAGATAAAAAAAGTAGGAAAGAAGACCTAAGCAGCTAAATATGCTAATAATAATTGCAGTAAAAGTTGTAGACGTTCTTGAAGATCTGCAGAAAGTGGACTGAATGCAATAGTAAGGGCCTCACATTTAATGCCAATCAAGCTTGGCAAAAAAGAACAAAAATCATGACTACAAAAAGAGTCAGATCACTACAAATAACATCATCACTAGAGATCTCAGATTTGAAGAGGTCTAAAAGAAACACTTATCTAGGGATTGCTAAATATCTTAATAATCTTAAATAATTATTTTCTTTTTTGATTTTTTTTAAATAAAGTTAATTTCTGGCACAGTTATACAAACTCAATTACCTCTTCTTTTATGTTAAATATTTTTATTTATTTATTTTCATTTTATTTTACATTTCTTGATCGGGATAGTCTGACTGGATTTATGTCCATTTTCAGTAGAGTCCCGAGGAGCTAAACTTCAAGAGATTACTAGACTACTAACATACAGGTACTAGTTGTTATACAGTTAAATACTACAAATTTTAAACAGTTCAGGAATCTTCACAGTTTATACAAAAATCATGTTACAAGCATTAGATAAGATATTTTACACTTTATGTACAAGATTTCATTAGTAACTAGAAAGAATTGTTAAACAAATACATACTTCAAGTTTCAACAGTTCAGCAATGCTCACAGTTTAAACAATACTTGTTGCCTTCCTTAGGTAGGATGCTTTAGAATTACATGCAGAAGAATTTAACTAGGTATTTTAAATTATTTCTATTAGGATAAGATATGTTTTTGCCAAGGATAGGCCTTGATCTAAAAGACACAATGACAAACAAGTTAGTTTTACCCTATAGTTAACATTGGTCTATCCGTAAGTATAAGTGAGAGACCTTTTCCACCCTTGAGTCTAGAGAAAACTAAAATTTCCACAGGATAATTATGTCATTTGTTTTTTGCTTATAACTTCAATTAGTTAAGACAAAGCCTCAAGTACATCCTTGTCTCATTTTAGCTCTTTGTGTACATTTTCTTCTGACTGAGCTTGCACTCACTATTTTAATTACTTAGTTGTGATAGGGATTGTGAGCACCATATCTCTGTATTATTATGTATTCACGTATTGATGTTATTAGTGTATTTATTATATTTAACTGGGTAAGTAGGCTGGTCCACACATCCTTTTCAACCACAAACTCAGTCATAATGACAGTAATAAACACAGTACATATGTTGAGAATTCAGACACACTCAGTAATGTCTGCATATCCATCTTTGTTATTTTCTTGTAATAACTTTCAACACTATCTTTTGGAAATGTGACAGAACTTTATACCTATTAGTCCAATTCTTGTGTATCTCCATCTCTTGCCATTGGCTTTCATTTTTTTTTCTTAATACAGTGGACCTTTCTGTTGTTCTTTTAAATAATAACCCACGCAGGGGTGTGGGTAATGCTGGATTTACCCACAGTTGGTGTGGTTTGGTCACAAACAAAGACAACCGTGGGTAAATCCAGCATTACCCACACCCAAGAGTGGGTCATTGCTATTATACAATGACATTATTTAAGAAAAAAAATATTTACTTTTCTTAAATAATGGCATTGTATAATGCCTCTGTGCTGCCCTTCTGCAGCTGTCTGGTATTCTGCAGCAGTTCTGATGTACTGTGCATGCGTATGCTTATGCAGTACATCAGAGCTGTGTGTGGAAGCAATGGAGAAAGGAAGATCTCCGTTGCTTTTTTTAAGCTATCTGGCTATGTTAAACTCGTTTAACATAGCGAGATTACAGCAACGAAGCTCTTCCGTTCTCCATTGTTGTAACAAAAAAAAAAAAAGACATACTAATGGAAAAAGTCCAGACGACCAGACCTTTTTCCATTAGTATAAATCTGATTTACATCGGACACACTGACCAATCAGCGTGCACGTTTTGGAATATTAATGGGGGGGTCATTGTATGATCTCAGTTAATCTATGGGATGTCATATATTTTCTTCTGAAACTGTTTGTTGTAAGTTATTTTATGAAGTGTGACTTTTACCATTATTGTTTTCCGTATGCTAACTTTAGAAATTTTATATGTTCAGCTTTATGTATGTGCTTCATAACATGTATGGCTATTATGAAAGAAGTGTGTTTTCATCTGCAAATGTGTGCTTGGCTCACAAATGAAAAGACCATTTCAAATGTTTGATTATCAAACAAGTAAAAGCAAGCAAACAAACAATCAAATATATAAATGGACTATATTTTCCCAAGAGCTCTGTTTTTTCATTAGGAATTTACAAGCCTTTCCTATTGCTCATACCATATTTGGTCATTTTGTCTTCCACAACTCTGCTGCTAGATTATGAAGAAATGTTTTCCTTCTCTCCAAAAAGTACATTGTTTAATTTTTCAACTATCATTATTTTACAATAAATTGCATTTCACTTAAAATATAGCACATTGGCAAACTGTTTAGTTTTACAGTTTTACTCAGCTTTTTCTCCTAGTATAAACACACTCCCAAAACTAGACCTTGAACAATGATTCACATAAATCTGCAAAGCATTCTCAAGAAGATAAAACAGCTTACTTATTTACTTTGGGATTTCAGTGCTACATCATTCTCAAGTGTTAATTTTCATTGTAAGGTATTTCACCTGCAAGACCTTTTTAACAGCTTGTCTTCTAAAACATAAAAAAACACTCCAACTGATGTGATGCATTTAACATGGAATGTGGTAACTTATATGTTAATTTAGGTACTAAAGCACCGCAGGTTCACTCTTTCATGAAATTGTGTCAGGAGTTTTCAGCTCCAGAAAAATTTCAGAGAGAGGTGCTTATTAACAAAATAAAATACAAAAACAATAAACTTTTTGCATGAACTGTTTAATTTGGTGTTGTATATGGCAAGGAGGAAAGTGATCAAAGTACTTCAAGAAAAGTATTTTTTTCAATTACTTTTAGTACTTTAAAAAAGTTTTGTGACCTTATGAGTCCACCTTGAACCTCAATAACACTGAGCCCACCTTGAACCTCAGTAACTTTGAGCCCACCTTGAACCTCAATAACACTGAGCCCACCTTGAACCTCAGTAACATTGAGCCCACCATGAACCTCAGTAACATTGAGCCGACATTGATCCTCAGTAACAGTAAGCCCACATTGAACCTCAGTAACACTGACCCCACCTTGAACCTCAGTAACACTGAGCCCACCTAGAACCTCAGTAACACTGAGCTCACCATGAACCTCAGTAACACTGAGCCCACCTTGAAAGTCAGTAACACTGAGCCCACCTTGAAAGTCAGTAACACTGAGCCCACCTAGAACCTCAGTAACATTGAGCCCACCATGAACCTCAGTAACATTGAGCCCTCCTTGAATCTCAATAACATTGAGCCCACCTTGAACCTCAGTAAAACAGAGCTCACCTTCAACATCAGTAACAATGAGAACACGTTCAACATCAATAACTCCGAGCTCACCTTGAACCTCATTAAAACTGAGCTCACCTTGAACCTCAGTAACACTGAGCCCACCTTGAACCTCAGTAACACTGAGCCCACCTAGAACCTCAGTAACACTGAGCTCACCTTGAACCTCAGTAACACTGAGCCCACCTTGAAAGTCAGTAACACTGAGCCCACCTTGAAAGTCAGTAACACTGAGCCCACCTAGAACCTCAGTAACATTGAGCCCACCATGAACCTCAGTAACATTGAGCCCTCCTTGAATCTCAATAACATTGAGCCCACCTTGAACCTCAGTAAAACAGAGCTCACCTTCAACATCAGTAACAATGAGAACACGTTCAACATCAATAACACCGAGCTCACCTTGAACCTCATTAAAACTGAGCTCACCTTGAACCTCAGTAACACTGAGCCCACCTTGAACCTCAGTAACACTGAGCCCACCTTGAACCTCAGTAACACTGAGCCTACATTGAACCTCAGTAACACTGAGCCCACCTTGAAAGTCAGTAACACTGAGCCGACATTGAACCTCAGTAACAGTAAGCCCACATTGAACCTCAGTAACACTGACCCCACCTTGAACCTCAGTAACACTGAGCCCACCTAGAACCTCAGTAACACTGAGCTCACCTTGAACCTCAGTAACACTGAGCCCACCTTGAAAGTCAGTAACACAGAGCCCACATTGAACCTCAGTAACAGTGAGCCCACACTGAACCTCAGTAATACTTAGCCCACCATGAACCTCAGTAACACTGAGCCCACATTGAACCACAGTGACACTGAGCCCACATTGAACCTCAGTAACACTGAGCCCACACTGAACCTCAGTAACACTGAGCCCACATGGAACCTCAGTAACACTAGCCCACATTGAACCTCAGTAACACTGAGCCCACATTGAACCACAGTAACACTGAGCCCACCTTGAAGCTCAGTAACACTGAGCCCACATTAAACCTCAGTAACACTGAGCCCACATGGAGCCTCAGTAACACTGAGCCCACCTTGAACCTCAGTAACACTGAGCCCACATTGAACCTCAGTAACAGTGAGCCCACACTGAACCTCAGTAATACTGAGCCCACCATGAACCTCAGTAACACTGAGCCCACATTGAACCACAGTGACACCGAGCCCACATTGAACCTCAGTAACACTGAGCCCACACTGAACCTCAGTAACACTGAGCCCACCTTGAACCTCAGTAACACTGAGCCCACACTGAACCTCAGTAACACTGAGCCCACACTGAACCTCAGTAACACTGAGCCCACCTTGAACCTCAGTAACACTGAGCCCACATTGAACCTCAGTAACACTGAGCCCACATGGAACCTCAGTAACACTGAGCCCACCTTGAACCTCAGTAACACTGAGCCCACATTGAACCTCAGTAAGACTGAGCCCACATTGAACCACAGTAACACTGAGCCCACATTGAACCTCAGTAACACTAAGCCCCATTGAATCACAGTGACACTGAGCCCACATTGAACCTCAGTAACACTGAGCCCACACTGAACCTCAGTAACACTGAGCCCACCTTGAACCTCAGTCACACTGAGCTCACCTTGAACCTCAGTAACACTGAGCCCACACTGAACCTCAGTAACACTGAGCCCACACTGAACCTCAGTAACACTGAGCCCACCTTGAACCTCAGTAACACTGAGCCCACATTGAACCTCAGTAACACTGAGCCTACATGGAACCTCAGTAACACTGAGCCCACCTTGAACCTCAGTAACACTGAGCCCACATTGAACCTCAGTAAGACTGAGCCCACATTGAACCACAGTAACACTGAGCCCACATTGAACCACAGTAACACTGAGCCCACATTGAACCTCAGTAACACTAAGCCCCATTGAATCACAGTAACACTGCTCCTGCCTCTTCTCCATACCCCCACATATGATGTCTAAACTGTTTCCTTCAGCTTCTGCTGACATAACATTCCCTGCCTGTGGCTATATCATAAAAAAACAAACTATAATTATTAAACCCAATTCCAAAGAAATGCTCCATGATTCTTTAAGTCATGTAGGCTAATGAGTAACACTAAAACACTATTCCCAGTAGCACAATAATGTTGAACTTTAAATCTTTACAATGTTATTTCATACCAATATGTGTGTGTGGGATGAATGACAACTTCACTTATCTGTGGAAGCACATACTGCACACATTAGGTAATGTATACCCTATACATCTGTCATACAGCTCCTGCATACAGGTGCAGCTAAGCTGCAAGCTGAGAAAGGATGGTATGGATGTCCACGCATATGCAAGACATTGTTCTGTAGGAGGCACCCCCATCATATACAGAGGACAGCTGTAAAATTGTGTTTGTAGCTGCCTGACAGCATGGTTTCCCTGTATTTTTTGATATTACAATGGATGCAGGATGGTTTGTACTAGTCATGTATACACCCTCATGTTCAACATAAAGGTGACATTGTTGTGCTGGCAGGCACAGGGGACTGTCATCTCCACCTATAAGTCAGGACTGGTACTGCAGGCAGGCTAAATGCATGTAGTACCAGTGCTGGCATTCAGGTGGAGCTCTGGAACTGGGATGTATTTGGGGATCATTGGAACTGCATGGTATGTTTGTGAAAAGCTGGATTATGCTAAATATAGTTAATGGGATTAGTTAACATAGAATATATCCCATTATCTGCAAATGGCATAGCAGTTTTTGAAGAGATAGGAGATTCCTGTATAACATCCAAAGTCTTCTATGTAGATTTGTTCCTGTTTTGACTTTTTCAGGAGGGGGGTGGTGTTGTGGTAGACCTTAAAACAGATTTCAGGGTAGTATTGCATGATAATGAAGGCTCTTTTATAAATATATCTTAATTCTTTCAGTCTTTAAGGGATAGAGTATGACCCCGGATGCCTCTCTTTTATCCTTATACTCCTCTAACAGTAAGTACTACATTTACCCCACCACAACCTACCACATGCTCTGTCTCATTCGCCACCTTTGTTTTCTCACTCTTGCTGTTTTGCCATCTTCACCACATATTACATTCACGACTTACATCATTAATGACATCTAAGTAAATATATCACCATTGCTTCTCATTTTACCCTTATGTGATGCTGTAATCCTCTGCACCTATTACTCTAAATCGTTTGATTTAGTGGATCCCTGCAGGAAGATCCTATATGAATGGTGTTGAAACATGTTTGTCATTGCTTAAGAGTTCTCATACTGCCTGTGAGACAAGTAACTAACTCCCCTTCTATATGCAACTTGAAATATTAACATATCAAATGATACAAATATGTATATACTGTCCAAATTAATCTTTACTACATTAGTAGCTTCTAACATAAATACTTCTGACTTGTTTTCACTACAGGTGTCTTTAAGTTGAATTAATATTGTACAGCCTAACAGTGTTTGTTTATACTGTTTTGCAGTTTTTCTCCCCAGTACACCATTGAAAATAAGACTGCTGTAGCTAGACCTTCTGATAAGCAATATAAATAATTAAATGCATTTACCAGTAGACTAATTTTGCAGTGTATTTCCTTACTTGTATTTCCCATGGCGAAATAAATGATTCCTAGCTGCAATACTGTTCTATTACATTGTCTGTAATATTTAAACAGCCTGAAGGTGAAAACATTTACTGCAGTGTATAAATGTATGAATGGTTCATTCTGTATCACACATATTTTCTCTGCTGGAGAAAGAAAGCAGCCTTCTGCCAGCATCTAAGGAAAGGACACATGGCTTTATGAAGTCAGAATTCCCAAAATATGCTAAATGTCTTCCATTTCTATTTAAATATATCTGTACATAGGTGTGATGTTTGCTTCCTGAGTACAACAGAATAAAACAAACATTTTGTTTTTTCCAGACTAAAGTTTTAACTATGAAAAATTGTAAATAATGACACCTGTATGGTTCTTTTTGAGATATAAAAAATCTCCATCATTTGGAGTACTAAACACAGCTTTGTACACTTTAAATGCATGAAAAGATATTGTAAATATGTTATGATTCTGTGGTATCATTTCCTTGTCATGGTCTGCTTGTTTACTGAGTAACTAGTTGGAATAATCATAGTACTGCACCCTCTCACTTTCTTTTATATATATATATATATGTAAGTATTAGCCCTGCTGAGAACTAACATATTCTGCAATGTTTTGATTAAGTTCCACATTTAAACATTACCAGTGCCTTTTTCCTTTAATCAGAATCTGATGTACTAAATAGTGGCTGGTGAGTTACTAGAGAGATGGATAAAATTCTGTAACAAAATACCTTGAAAATAAGAAAATAAGCTTATATATGCAGTATATTCTTATGCATTAATTAACATACATATAGAATAGCCATATGATCTAGTTTTTAAAGTATCTGTAACATATGCATACCCCCCCCCCCCGGCTGCTTTCATAAGGTGCATAATTTCCTGCTACATTCAGTACATTACCTGTCCAATAATCCATGCATACATAGATTACTAAATATCTGTCGGATGCTGTACTCCTCTTCTCACATCTAACTGTAGTTACAAGGAAGAGAGGGACTACTCTGCAAATGATACCTGCACTACCATTCTCAATGAAGTAACTAGCAGCACTCCATCCCCAGTAGGTGACGCAGCCTTTCATGGACAGGTAAGAAACAAAGGAGTACCTGTGCCAGCATTCACAGATTGCATAATGATGTGCTCTGCATACAGAAAGTTAAGGTGAGGGCATGCACTTGCTTATTCTGTTCTATCTGCCGGTTTACAATAATATACCAGATATATATAACATTAGTACATCCTATGCAGTGTTTGTGAATTACATGACCTGGTCATACATGTGTTGGTTCAAGTGATACATGTGCTGCATGTGTACAAAGACCCAGGACATATTCATTCACAAAGTGCATGCTTAACATTCTTGTGCTCCACGTTTGCCTCTGTGTAGCTAGTTGTTCTGCATAAAGACATTGCCCTGCGTACGGATGTGCACTTCTGTTTAGGATCCCAGTGACCCAGGCTCAGGAATGGTTGTGGGTCACTGCAGCTGCCCAGCTTCAGAAAGGATCAGATCATGTTTCTCCTTCCCAAATACACAGCTGGGTTACCAGCTATTCAGCAGTGGCCTTATAATGTCCGGATCTGCCTATGTCTAGGATGTCTGTGGCCAGTGACATCCACTCTGACCACTGCCACCTTTACTAGGAGAGAAAACACTGATGGATATAAAATCTGAATCACCAATAGCTCTGTAAAAGGGTCATTCTGATTTCTTTTAACTACATATTATGAATCCTAATTGCACTCAGATTTCCATCCGAAGCCAGTATAATTATTTCACAAACACCAGGACCAAGTTGCCAGCATTTTCCACAGCCATCCTCCTCAAGCAGATATAACCTGGGGGGGGGGGGGTGGAATTTATTGGGCTTATACTGGACATAGCCTTACCCTCCTTGCCTGTTTCCTAACTACATGACAGAAGAATGGGCAACCTGTAGTGTCTCTCAGTTACCCCAATGAAGTGTTTTAAGGGTGCGTGACCCAATGCATACCCAGAAGTAACTGGGGATTGGAGTATCAGTTCTTTAAAATGGACACTTTAGTCTACATCAGGCTGCATGACATGGATATCCAATCCCTGAATGTGGTTCAAAGACAAGTCAAAATGGGCGATGCAACAAAATACTGTGAGAAGACATAACAAAGTCAACTGGTACAATTAGGAGCATTTATCTACCTTATCTCCCAGCTGCATCATCTTTAGAAGAGAAGACAGCTGCATGCAGTCAAAATGCAGTATAAGTAGAGTCCAGAAAATACCACTTCGGTATAAATGATGCATTTTCTATCATCTGTGAATTAGGCTGGCAGCTGAGAACCAATGCATAACATACCAAGACCAGTATGTCATAAATTAGTATATTTTGTGATGGCTAGTCATCATACTTGGGCTGTGTCAGCAAATGGTCTGTTTTGATCAGTTTACTAATCTAACCCAGTAAGCAAAATAATAAAATAAAAAGTCCTTCTAACAATTATTAATTGATTAAATAATTTGTAATCTCTTCTTATCATTATGATAATGAATAGATTAAAGAAATAGCTTTAAATTCTGTCATTCATCAAATATGGTGAGCAATGAAAGACATTTATAATTATACAAATTCCATGACAACACTGCAGATACTCATTTTAATTGTTTTAGGTGTGGGATATGCATCTGCTTAAAAACTTTGCAAAGTCTTCATATTATAACAGCATTTACTGACCAGAAATGGTTACTATTATTTTAAATCTTTTTGGTCCTCCAATACACTATTAGCTTGCGAAATGTAAGCAAAATCTTTATAGTACAAAACAGTACTATTCATGGACGAAAATAGTAACTTTCTTTTAAATCCTTTTGTTCCTACAATACACTGTTAGATTACAGACTGTAAGGAAAAACTTCATTCAGAAACTATCTGGTTGTAGGAACACAACTAGAAATGGTTACACAGAGCTACAATAAGTGGTTAAGCCTTTAATGCTAACCTGCTGTGATATGCCACAGTACATGTAGTAATGCTAGCATCTGACAATAAAACATCTCAACAGAAATAAATGAACCTTCAAAACTGAAAAAGAAAGAGACTGTTTAATTAAGATGCATAATTGTTTTGAAATGTAGTTCTCTGATTAAGTGCAGACTTATCTTGCAAGCTTGTCATTGTACAGTCTGTAGAAGCTGGAACTTGACTTTGGAAAATATTTGATATTGATGATAAATGATGTTTTATTATTATTAAATATGTTTGTAATTTTTCACCTGGGGATAAAACACACTGTTAGCAAAACCTGCTTGACAACATAATGACAATCAAATCTAAAAATATTTTAATTTTTCATCTAAAATATCTCAGTAATTATGGGTACTGGAATAGAAATAAAGAATTCAAAGCAATTAAATCTGGCAGGGAGACAGACATAAAATTATTAGTACTGCAAAGAAAAAAACATGGCACTACTTTTTTGTCTGTGACCAGAGAAAGCAATAAGACAGCACACCCCAGGCAGTCGAACTGATTCATCAGTGAGGTTAAGATAAAGCCTTCAGTAGGAGGTTTGTATGGAGAGAGAAGGTGGCAGTGCACTGCAGTAAGGCAATGAAAACAGCTAAAACAAACAGACCGCCCACAGCACAGCAACACCATCAACTCAGAAGTGGTCACTGTAGTTGTAGAGATGAGATTCACAGTGAACGCCGATGGCCAGCAAAACACTCAGCATCTGCCAGAACCATATTAAGTAGTAACATAAAGCAAACTTTGATAATACTGGCTCAGTGCTTGCATGCATGGAATACATGTAATGTAGTCTGTTACTGCAGTAGTGTTCACATGTGCATGACTTATGAGTGGTAATGTATTCTATAACTGCACTAAGGTTTGTATGCATGAGTTATTAGTAATAATGTAGTCTATAACTGCCCTAGGGTTTGCATGCATGACTTAGTAGTAATAATGTATTCTATAACTGCACTAGGGTTTGATGCATAACCTATTAGTAATAATCTATTCCATAAGTGCCCTAGGGTTTGCATGTGTGACTTATTAGTAATAATATATTCTATAACTATACTAAGGCTTGCATGCATGGCTTATAACTAATAATGTATTATGTAACTGCACTAGGGTTTGCATGCATGACATAACTAATGATGTATTCTATAACTGCTCTAGGGTTTGCATGCATGACATAACTAATAATGTTTTCTATAACTGGAGTTTGCACGCATGACTTATAAGTAATAATGTAGTCTATAACTGCCTAGGGTTTGCATGCATGACTTATATAAGTAATAATGTATTCTAAAACTGTATTAGGGTTTGCATGCATAACTTATAAGTAATAATGTATTCTAAAACTTCACTAGGGTTTGCATGCATGACTTATTAGTAATAATGCATTCTATAACTGCACTAGGGTTTGCATGCTGACATAACTAATAATGTATTCTATAGCTGCACTGAGGTTTGCATGCATGACTTACATCACATGTAAAAAGTATTCTATTACTACAGTATACAGGAAGTGAAGGAAGTTTCATGGTTATAAAACTACCACTAAGGATCTGTTTTTATTGTGAATTGCAAAATAATGTTAACCTTTTATTATGGGCTTGAAGTGCATCAGTACATCAGTGTCAAAGTCATGAGAGTGCTTATGTAAAATGCCAGCTATTCACCAGTATTGATGTTTCACTTGAGAACTGTGTTGTTTACGCTTATAAGGCAGGCAGTAAGACACTGACTTCAGAGTTGTGCACTGTTATTTTTGCTTCACTGTATAGTTTTTCAGATCTCTGCTGAAGGTGTTTTTTCCCCTCCCCTATTTCTCTCTGTCTTAAGTTGGGATAACTGGTTTTACATCCTGTGTGTTATCTGACCATCTCAAGGATTACTTGCATAAAGTTAGACCCTCTTAGTAAAAAAGTCTGCATATCATTGTTGGAGCCTTCCTGTGTCCTGAATGAGTGCATTTTTTAAAACTGTTTGGTCTAACATTGCTACATACTCAAGTGTGCTAGCTTGCACTGCATTTGAATTGTTTTCACTGCTGTTTTAGCTAATTTTCTGCACATATATATATATATATATATTTATATATATATATATATATATATATATATATATATATATATATATATATATAAAATACCTTTCCTGTAATTAGTGTAGTTCAGATTCAGATTTGCTGTATCCAGGACTGTATGTAAGCTTCTGAACCCCCCCAAGCTTTCTGTGTTGGAGGGAAGTCTTCTAGCGTATCAGTGGGAGTGGTAAGCACTAGGTAACCTATCTACCACATAAGGAGTGGTTCTGGCCCAGAAATTGTAGTCATTGGCCGTTTGGGCAGTTTTTCCATCTCTCTCAACTTTCTGATTTAAAAGCCCGCATTTGCACTTGTTTCTCCATTTTCCTGTAACTAGTTTAGTCTAGATACAGATTCTTACTTTTAGCACTTGAATTTGCTTATTCGTGATCAGCACTTGTTCAGAACTTGTAAGCACTAAATAACCTACTAATTACTACAGCACTCAACCTTCCTCATTACCTAGAGGAAAACAGTTTTGGTACTTAATTTCCTCACTTGCTTACAGAAAAACAGCTCTTGTATTCACTTTCCTCACTTATCTATAGGACAATAGTTTTTTTTTATTCAGGCATGTCCAAGGGTCAGCTCCCAGTGTTCTCTCCTGTCTATCTGATGAATCTGGGCATCTTGGGGCAATATAGAAATTGCCTCATGTACACAGACAACCCTCTCCTCCTACCACACAACATTACATCCTGTAAGAGATGCACTTATCTTAGGTTCATGGATTCATAGGTTGGTACGAGGCCTAGGGCCTATACAAGCCTACCATAACAATTCCCTGACTAACTGCCAAACTGGAGGTAAAGCTCTCTCCAATCAAAACTGAACTTGACAGTCAAGAGGAGAAGGTAAACACTTGCACCACACCACACTCATCACATAGTCTCACTAAATCTACACCACCAAAATCTGCACATAGAAACACAAAAACATTCGCGGAGGCTCTCAATAATAATCTGCTCAAGCAACAGAGACCTCCAAAGCAGAAATGCAAGCAACCTCCACCCCTCAACACAACCCAAATGACACATATCCCGCAGACTCAGTGTGCCACTCAACCACAGCCAATAAGGCAAAACAATGTACCCAACACACTAGTCATAGGCGACTCTATAGTCAGGCACACTGATGTCCCACTCACCAGGCTAAACAAGGAGAAGGTTACTGTCAGCTGCCTGTCGGGTGCCAGGATCTGCCACATAATCCAAGCACTCAGGTCACTCCACAACAAGTACAAATATGACTCTGTCATTGTCCATGTTGGTGTGAACGACTGGAGATGTACCTCCCTTGACTACATGAAAAGAGGCATGGAAGAGCTCTCCGATCTTGTAGCCCAGGCAGGTATGACCCTAGTCCTGAGTAGCATTCTGCCATCACTCAGGAATGATGCCGCAGTATAAAATGATCGACTTCAACAATTGGCTAAGCTTCTGGTGCCATTCTAAAGGGATCCAGTATCTGTCTGCCTGTGATGACATGGTCGACAGACCACGATGCTTTGCCAGAGATGGCCTGCACCTGTCACCCCTGGGATTCCGGATACTGGCTAAGGTTCTTGCCGTCCGTATAGTGCCTTTTTTAGGCAAGGTTCAAATGATAAATTCACCACCATAACAGGAACAGGCAAGCAAAAACTAAGGGTGATGCTACTCAATGCTAGAAGTCTAAATCTCAAAATGCACTCACTCAAGGCACTCCTTAAAATGGAGAACATCGATATCTGTGCAGTGACTGAGACCTGGTTCAAGGCTCCAGAGAGCACCCCTGCACTACCAGGCTATAACTCATACCACACTTTTCGGCCATGTAACCTGGACCAGAACACCAAAGGTGGTGGTGTGTCCATATTCATTAAGAATATCCACACCTCCAGGCTAGTTGCTCAGCATAATGCAGCCTAGGTTATCCAAGTGCAACTAACTCTGGGCAAAACTGTAATCCAAATTGTAGCTTGCTACAGATCACTCACCATGCCCCAAGATTCCCACTCCTCTTTTCTTGATGTACTGGAAAATATTAGGTTTCAACCAAACACCCTAATAATGGGCGATTTCAACTACCCCGCCATTAACTGGGAAAACTATTCATGTACCAACTTCTTTGCTGAATGCTTTCTGGAATTCATAAACTCCAATGCCCTGGATCAACTTATCCACACCCCCACCAGGGGCAACAATATCCTAGATCTAGTCATTACCAATATGAGTGACTGGTGTTCCATACCTGAAGTCAACGCCTCATTGGTCCGATCCGACCATAAGCTAATTACCCTATATATCCACATCTTGCCTCTACTCCCATTAAGGAAACCACAGTAAAAAATGTCTCCAAAGCCAACTTCATGCTTCTTAAGACAGAAGTGGTGAACTTCATGATACCCATGCAAATGGACAATACAGTTACAACTACGGAATCCTACATAATTGCACTTTATAAGCACTTACATGAGTGCATGGATCGTGCTATCCCAAACAAAACCAAGACACTATCTTCCAAAAAAAGGAAGCCAATCTGGTGGTCCCCTGCCATAAACAAACTGTACAAAAGAAGGAAGAAACTCTTGCAAAAGAGAGTAAAATCCCACAAGTGGAGGCGCTCCCTGGTCAGCCTCAGTAAGAAGCTGCGATCCCTGATAAAATCCTCCAAAGCTAGTTACGAAAACAAAATCACCACTGATTCTAAAGACAACCACAAAGCATTCTATAGCTATGTCAAGAATCTCGATGGCAACACTCAGATCTGCTCTGAGTTAAAGCACAATGGCACTAAATATACAGACCCAACTGATATTGCCAACATCCTGGCAGATAGGTTCAGTGCTAACTTTACCCCCTCTCACCCCCTAAAGAGCCCATCTCTATACCGGAAGAATGCAAAGTTCCTGTAATCACGGCTGCACAGATAAAAACCACACTCTCCAAAGCCAAGAACACAGCATCCATGGGACCAGACAACATCCCAGGCTGCGTTCTACATGAACTACAGAATGAACTGGCACCCCACCTAAGTACCATGTTCAATTATAGCCTCACCTCAGGCTTTGTGCCTGCTGAATGATGCTCAGCAACAGTTATCCCACTCCACAAGGGGGGAGCCACCACGGACCCCGGGAACTATCGCCCCATTAGCCTGACGAGCCTGGTCTGCAAGGCCATGGAACGCATCATCATGGAACTTATAAACAAAGACATTGGCAATCTCCAAACTCTGGATCCCACCCAGTTCAGGTTTGTAAAAGGCAGATCATGTCTCCTAAACCTGATAGACTTTGAAGCAGTCACCAAAGCCGTAGACAAGGGTAAGGTGGTTCACACAGCCTATCTAGATCTTGCCAAGACTTTCGACACCATCCCCCACTCTGGAATTATAGATAAACTCACTAAACTAGGTATAAATCCCTATGTCACAAGACGGGTTGCCAACTGGCTCACTGACAGAACCCACACTTTGAAAGTAGCAGACTCCAAATCTGACTTCAGACCAGTGACAAGTGGAGTACCACAGGGTTCAGTCCTGGGTCCTCTCCTGTTTGGTATCTACTTCTCTGAAGTACAGGCTAACACAGAAGGTCTTTGGCTAATGAAGTTCGCAGATGACTGCAAACTAGGAGCCATAATTGAAACTCCTAACGATGTGGACATCCTACAAAAGGGCCTCACTGAGACAGATGCCTGGTGTCAAAGCCATGGCCTCAAGTTCAATGCCAAAAAGTGCATTGTCATCCCCTTTGGTAAAAACTATGTACCCATGAACTACAACATAGGCAGTAGTATACTTAACACCGAAAGTGTGATAAGAGACCTTGGGACACAGGTGGACAGTAGTCTCTCCTTTGATAATCACATCGTCACAGTAGTCAAGAAATCCTTCTACATGACACACCTCATCGCAAAAGGTTTCTCATCCAGAAAAAAAGAGGTCATTGTTCCCCTCTACTCATCACTCATTAGACCCATATAGAGTACAATGCCCCTTTTGGTATGTACCTCACAAGACATCTACAACAACTGGAAAGGCTGCAGAAATACCTCACAAAGAGGAATACCGGCCGCAAACAGATGCCCTATGCAGACCATCTCAAAAAACTCCAGCTTTACTCCATCGCATATCGCCTACTCAGAGGCGATCTCTGCCTAACATACAAAGCTATGTCAAACCCAGAGCTGTTGAACATGCTCCACTTAAAGAAATCCCAATCCCTTCGAGCTACACGCTCTAGGGACCTAAACCTTGTCACCACAATAAACAGAACATGCCGGAGGGATAGATTCCTGTCCCAGAGACTTCCCATACTCTGGAATAAACTACCTATCTATATCAAACAAAGCTCCTCATTAGCACTCTTCAAGAAAAAACTTGATGATTGGATGGGAAATAGGAAATTCACCCGGGGATCACCTCTGTGGCTCTGCTCGACAGTGGCACAGGAAAATAATTTTCTTGGGTGGCAAAAGCCAGGGTATCTTTTTGGCTGGGCTTGTACAGGCCCCAGGGCCAATAGCCTAGTACCTACCTATGAACCTATGAACTGTATTAGAGCCCCTTTCATGTCCTCTCTCTTCTTCTTGTCCTCCTCCCTTAATGCGTAGCCCCTAGGGAAGCTGAAGCCTAAAGCTCTATGTAAATAAAGTCACATACAAAAAAATTCATATAAAAATTGTTTAAAGTAATGTGACAGGGGTTCAATCCCACCTAGAGGAAGAAAAAAAATGAAAAAAAAACTGGGAAGGTGGGGGTGTTGGTACAGAAAGAGTGATCTAGCTGAACATTTTTTTTACAGTAAGTTAACTTGTACAACTGTACTATATTCATCATCATATCACTGTTGTGGCAACCATTAGCTATATGGAATGATTGCCAAAGCATAGGAAGAAAGGGCGAAATGAAAAGGACCAGAAGCTCAGAGATCTTGGAGAACAGCCATAGCATATCCTGTTCTAGCTCTGGAAAATTAATCAATTTTATACCACCTAGTGAAAGAGTACACAGAGGACCAAGTAGATTTCTTTAGAATGGCTGTAGAGTCCACCCCTTTCCAAAAACTTCCAGACGTAGTCGTAGCTTTGGTAGTTTGAGCCTTGACATTCTGACGGGAACTTTTGCCATGATTAGAGTAACAGAAATGAATAGCCTGAGACAGCCATATGGAGATGGCATATTTATAAACTGTTTTGTCTTTTTTTCCCATCAAAGGAAACAAAAAAGTTGTTCAGATTTTCTGAAATCTTTTTAGCCATGTCACAATAAAATCTGAGTTATCTGTGAATATGTAAGTTATGACAAATTCCCTATCTCCTGTTTTGGGGTTCAGGATAGAGCACAGGGAGGTGAATTGTCTGGTCTCAAGTAAATTTAGAAAGACACTTAGGCATAAAGGAAGGGTAATGTCTAAGACTCATCCTATCTTTGGGGAAAATCAAAAAGGGTACAATAGGCATAAGGACCTGTAAGTCAAAGACTCTTCTAGCAGAGGTCAGAGCAATGAACAAAGCAGTCTTCCAAGATAAATTTTTAGGGAAGAACTGTAAGCTGGTTAAAAAGGAAAAAAGAGTTATAAGTGGATGAAGCACAAACCATTTTCCAAATCTGTCAAAAGCATGACTGTCCTTTTCATTTGGGAATTTTTAAACTTCTGCCTCAATCAAGAGAAATAATAGCAGGGTCAGCAATGGGGTTTTTGAAAAGAAATTTGTGAGAATCTGTAACCTTATTAAGTCTATCCTGCTTTCTGATAGAAGGGGGACTGTCAGTCAGCAGAGACAGAAACTGCATTTAAAGCATCATATAAGGTTTTATGTACAGCAGGAATAGTTAAAAGCTTTGGAGAATCCATGCTGATTTATCCATAACATCTTTATTGAGATTAAGAAACCTTCTTAACTTCCAATCTAAAGAAATATTTCCTTTTAAGACATAGTACCCAAAAAATAGATTTTTTTCCACTAGGGAATGTGAGGACAGAACGTCCTCAGACTCAGATTCACAAAGAATAAGAGAAGAAAATTTGAAGTGTACACATATCCTTCCACATCTGATTCAGAGAGAATCTCTTGTTTTAAGAAAGAAGCAGATCTTTTTCTCTTAGCCTGGGTAGAAGCTAGAATTAAGATCTGAAAAGACTGGATGCCCCTAAATAGACCCTGGGCAAAGTTGAGACAGTAATAGTGAGAACAATTCTTCAAGGTAGGAGTAAAAAGGGGTATTATTTGTGTCTTTTTCTTAGGGGTGTCAAGCCTAATAGTTTTAGAAGAAGAATCCAAAGAGTAGATCTCCACAAGGGAGCTGGTAATATCCTTCATCTCAAATCTGGTGAATGTCTCCATTACCCTCAAGCAGAACAATGCAAGGTTCTCCCTTCCTGGCAATGTCTGCCTGATGTACCGACTGGCTGGATGTGTGATATTCCCAGGATTTAGCTGTCTCCCGTGGGGTCACATCTGAGACCAGGAGAATTAGACTAATGGTTCAAGGGGTGCAAAACCGCTGCATCTGAGAAGTCAGTCCCAGACTGCAAAAAAGAGTTGGGCATCCAAGTCTCTTGAAACATTGCATTTGTTCATTCTTTCTTCTTCTTTTCTGCTGAGGGAGGGATCTAATAACAGAGGGTCTGAGGCCATGATCGTGTGTCAAAAAAACAAAAAGTCTCAAGGAGTTCAGTCTAATCCTAACAGTCTTAGGGGAAAAATAAAGACAAATTTTACAGGACCTAATGTTGTGTTGTGTGGCTTTCCTAGACAAAACACACATGCAATATAGCAGTCCTTGTAAGGGATTTATCTTCCCCAAGAGCATTCTCCAAGAGCATTCTCCATGTCTGATAAGCATAACACAAAATTCAAATAAGTTTTAAACAGAAAAGGAAAGTTTCCCAACATGAATACTTGTTTGCCCAAAACTGTAAATGGAGTCTGATGCCCAAACTAATGCCTGTACACTGACAAAGACTGCATAAGCATACATATGGAAATAAAGTTCTAAATTTTGGCAGTCCCCTTGCACCCCTCTTATACCAGAATGCATTCATGTGCTTTGAGCAGATGTATGACTGTGAAAGGTGTCCAAAGCTTATTAGACTGGCCAGAGGTTCAGTATCATTTGCAGGAGATGTCACATATTGCTAAATACTACTGAAACAATAACTAATGATCAACATCTGGTACAAAAATCTTAGATGACTATCTCTGAGGATGAAGAATGGGGAACTGAGAAACACATCTGGCACAGTCAGTCAGGAGGAAAAGGTAACCACCTGCACCACAAATCCAGTCTCACACAGACCTATTGCATCTGCATACCCAACACATAAACACACAAAAACATACTAGGAGGCTCTAAATAAAAATCTGCCTAAATAGCAAAGACCTCCTAAGCAGATATCCAAGCAACAGCCACCCCTCAGCAATACCCACAAATCACATATCTCACAAAATCAGTGTGCCTCACAGTCACAGCCCTTAAGGCCAAACAACACACCAAATACACATGTTATAGGGGACTCTATTGTCCGGCAAACTGATGTCCCACTCACCAGACTGAACAAGGAGAAGGTCACTGTAAGATGTCTGTCGGGTGCCAGGATCTGACACATAATGCAAACACTCAGGTCACTACAAAGCGAGTACAAGTATGACTCCATCATTGTCCATGCTGGTGTGAATGACCTGAGACGTACCTCCCTGGACTACATGAAAAGAGACATAGAGGAGCTCTCTGATCATGTAGCCTAGGCTGGTATGACCCTGACCTTGAGTAACATCTTGCCCTCACCAAGAATGATGCCACAGTATAAAGACAAAATGATCAGTTTCAACAATTGGCTAAAGTATTGGTGTCATTCAAAGGGGATCCAGTGTCTGTCAGCCTGGGATGACATGCTCGACAAGCTACGTTGCTTCGCTACAGATGGCTTGCACCTGTCACCCTTAGGCTTTCGTATACTGGCCAAGGTTCTTGCCACCCCCATAGTGCCTTTTTTAGGCAAGGCTCAAAGGACAAATCCACCTCCATAGACAACCCAAGGATAAAAAAAATAAAGGTAATGCTACTCTATGCCAGAAGTCTAAACCTCAAGATGCACACACTCGAGGCTCTCCTAAGTATGGGGAAAATCGATGTCTGTGCAGTAACAGAAACCTGGTTCAAGGCTCCTGAGAGCACCCCAGCACTACCAGGTTATAACTCATACCATGCGTTTCGGCCTGAAAACTCGGACCGAAGCACAAAAGGAGGGGGAGTATCTATATTCATCAAAGATACCTACACCTCCAGGTTAGTGGCACTGCATGAAGCATCGGAAACCATCCATGTGCTACTAACAGCGGGCAAAACTGCCTTTCAGTTTGTAGCCTGCTACAGAACACCCTCCCTATTACAGGAACCCCACTTGGCATTCCTGAGAACACTGGAGAATATGAAGGTCTCTTTAAACACTATGTTATTGAGTGACTTCAACTACCCAAACATTGACTGGGAAAACTACTCAAGCCCAAACACCCTCGCCCAACAGCTCCTTGAATTTATAAACTCTAATGCGATGGAACAACTGGTCACCACTCTCACAAGAGGGAACAACATATTGGACCTGGTCATCACCAACATGGGGACTCTATGTTCCACACCAAAGGTAAGCCCCTCATTGGTAAGATCAGACCATAAACAAATTTCCCTGGACATCCATATCCCATTCCCACCCCCAGCCAAGGAAATCACTGTAAAGAATTTCTCAAAAGTCAACTTTGCACTTCTCAAGACTGAGGTGGAATCCTTCAAAGCCCCCGGGCCAGAGGATAATACAGCCCAATCCACAGAATCCTTTACAAATGCATTCTATGAGCACCTGCAGGAATGCATGGATCGTGCTATCCCAAATAAAACCAAGACTCACTCCTCCAAAAACAGGAGACCTGTCTGGTGGACCCTGGCCACAAATAAGCTATACAACAGAAGGAGGAAGCTACTACGTGACAGAGCAAAATCCCAAAAAGGGAAGGCATATCTGATCAGTATTAGCAAGAAACTTCGATCCCTCATAAAATCATGAAAGGCCAGTTTCGAAAGAAAAATTGCCCTAGATACTAAAGATAATCACAAGGCCTTCTTTAGTTATGTCAGGAATATGGGTGGAAACTCCCAGATATGCTCTGAATTGTTGCATAACAGTACAAAATATACTGAACCTACAGACTTAGCCAACATCCTGGCAGACAGATTCAGCGCAAACTTCTCCCCCCCTTCCCCCCCAAAGGAGCAAATGCCTATCCCAACTGAATGTAACCTCCCTGACATCACAGATGCACAGGTGAAAGCTGCCCTCTCCAAAGCAAAAAACACAGCATCTATGGGACCAGACGGTGTCCCAGGCTGTGTCTTACACGAGCTCCAAGAAGAACTGAACCCTCACATTAAGTCACTGTTCAAACTTAGCCTTACTACAGGATATGTACCCAAAGAATGGCGTACAGCTACAGTGGTCCCACTCCACAAAGGTGGTGCCACAACGGACCCCGGGAACTATTGCGCTATAAGCCTGACTTGTCTGGTCTGTAAAGCTATGGAGCGTATTATCATATATATGGATAGTTAGTGGTGTGTGTATAGTTTAGTGTAGGGTTAAGTGTCAGATTTTAGGTGTATGTGTGTGGATTGCTGTTTGTTTGGTGTGCTTGTGTTGTGTGTATGTGTTTTGGAACAGCGATTTTTTTACCTAGGAAAAAAATTGCTGTTCTGACAGTTCGAGATTGTAAGCTTTCACTTACATAGTGTCGATTAATCACTGTTTACTTTTTTAAGCGTTCGGTGATCTAATATAGACCCTTGCATGCCAGGTTGTTGAGAATACATGTACTATTTTAAGGGTATATAACAGTGCCTACATGCCAGGTTGTTGAACATACATGCACTGTTGTAAGGGTATATAACAGTGGTCACATGCCAGGTTGTTGAGGATGGACATACTAATTTAAGGGTATATAAAAGTGGCTACATGCTAGGTAGTTGAGGATGCACGTGCCGTTTTAAGGGTATATAGCAGTAGTTACATGCCAGGTTGTTGAGGATATATGCACTGTTTTAAGGGTATATGACAGTGTCTACATACCAGGTTGTTGAGGATACATTTACTTTTTTAAGGGTAAATGACAGTGGGTACATAACATTTTGGTAAGAATACATGTATTGTTTTAAGGGTATATAACAGTGTCTACAGGCCAGGTTGTTGAGGATGCACATACTGTTTTGAAGGTATGTAACAGTGATTACATGCCAGGTTGTTGCGGATACATGTACTCATTTAAGGGTATATAACAGTTTACATACCAGGTTGTTGAGAATACATGTACTGTTTTAAGGGTATATAATATTGAATACATACCAGATTGTTGAGAATACATGTCCTGTTTTAAGGGTATATAACAGTGGTTACAAGCCTGGTTACTGAGGGTATATGTACTGTTTTAAGGGTATATAACAGTGGTTACATGCCAGGTTGTTGAGGATGCATGTACCATTTTAAAGGTATATAAAAGTGGCTACATGCCAGATCATTGAGCATGCATGTACCATTTTAAGAGTATATAGCAGTAGTTACATGCCAGGTTGTTGAGGATACATGTACTGTTTTAAGGGTATTTAACAGTGTCTATATACTAGGTTATTGAGGATATGTGTACTGTTTTTAGGGTATATAACAGTGGCTATATGCCAGGTTGTTGAAGATACATGTACTGCTTTAAGAGTATATAACAGTGGCTACATACCAGGTTGTTGAGGATGCATGTACTGTTGTATATAAGGGTGCCTATATAACAGGTTGTTCAGGATGCATGTACTGTTTTAAAGGTATATAACAGTGGCTACATACCAGGTTGATGAGGATGCATGAACTGTTTTAAAGGCATATAACAGTTGGTACATCTCAGGTTGTTGAGAATACATGTACTATCTTAAGGGAATATAACAGGGGTTACATGCCAGGTTGTTGAGAATACATGTACTGGTTTACGGGTATATAACAGTGGTTACATGCAAGGTTGTTGAGGATGCATGTACTGTTGTAAGGGTGTATAACAGTGGTTACATGCCTGATTATTGTGGATACATGTACTATTCTAAGGGTATATAACAGTGGTTACATGCCAGGTTGTTGAGGATACAGTACTGTTTTAAGGGTACATAACAGTGGTTACATGCCAGGTTGTTGAGGATACATGTACTGTTTTAAGGGTATATAACAGTGTCTACATATCAGGTTGTTGAGGATACATGTACCATTTTAAGGGTGTATAAAAGTCATTACATGCCAGGTTGTTGAGGATGAATGTATTGGGTATATAACAGTTGTTACTTGCCAGGTTGTTGAGGATGCATGTACTATTTTAAGGGTATATATCAGTGGTTACATCCCAGGTTGTACTGTTTTAAGGGGCTATAACAGTGGTTACATGCCAGGTTGTTGAGGATGCATGTACTATTTTAAGGGTATATTAACAGTGCCTACATGACAGGTTGTTGAGAATACATGTACTGTTTTAAGGGTATATAACAGTGCCTACATGCGGGTCTATATTAGATCACCGAATGCTTAAAAAAGTGAATGGTGATTGATTGAACTTATGTAAGCAAAAGCTTAAAATATCAAAGCAACAGAAACACAAATTTTTTCCTAGGGAAAGAATTTGGTTGTCCGTTTCTGTTGCTTTGGTATTTTCAGTGCTGTGGTGGAAAGTTACGGGTCGGGTTCAGGTAAGTGTGCGATTTTGTGGATGTGAGTGTTAGGGTGGGTTAGGTGAGTTAGGGTTAGGGCGCAGGTTAGGTATGTGTGCGATTGTGTGGTCGTGAGGGTTAGGGTGGGTTAGATGAGTTAGGGTTACGGAGCGGGTGAGGTGAGTGTGCAATAGTGATGGACCTTAGGTTTAGGGTTTGGGTTAAGATAAGTGGATAGTTAGTGGTGTGTGTATAGTTTAGTGTAGGGTTAAATGTCAGACTTTAGGTGTATGTGTGTGGATTGCTCTTTGTTTGGTGTGCTTGTGTTGTGTGTATGTGTTTTGGAACAGCGATTTTTTTACCTAGGAAAAAGATTGCTGTTCTGACAGTCTGAGATTGTAAGCTTTCACTTACATAGGGTCGATTAATCACTGTTCACTTTTTTGAGCATTCGGTGATCTAATATAGAGCCCTGCATGCCAGGTTGTTGAGAATACATGTACTATTTTAAGGGTATATAACAGTGCCTACATGCCAGGTTGTTGAACGTACATGTACCGTTGCAAGTGTACATAACAGTGGCTACGTGCCAGGTTGTTGAGGATACATGCACTGTTTTAATGGAATATAACAGTGGTTACATACAAAGTTGATGATAATGCATGTACTTTTTAAGGGTATTTCACAGTGGCTACATGCCAGGTTGTTGATGATGCATGTACTAATTTAAGGGTATATAACAGTGGTTACATGCCAGGTTGTTGAGGATGCATGTACTGTTTTAAGGGTATATAAAAGTGGCTACATACTATGATGTTGGGGATACATGTACTGTTTTAAAGGTATATAGCGCTTGCTACATACTAGGTTGTTGAGGATACATGTACTGTTTTAAGGGTATATAACAGTGCCTACATGCCAGGTTGCTGAGAATATATGCACTGTTTTAAGGGTATATAACAGTGCCTACATTCGAGGCTGTTCAGAATACATGTCCTGTTTTAAGGGTATACAACAGTGCCTACATACCAGGTTGTTGAGGATACATGTACTCTTTTAAGGGTATATAACAGTGGTTACATGACAGGTTGTCAAGGCTGCATGTACTGGTTTAAGGGTATATAACAGTGCTTACAAGCCAGGTTGTTGAGGATACATGTAGTATTTTAAGGGTATATAACAGTGGTTACATGCCAGATTGTTGACAATACATGTTCTATTTTAATGGTAAATAACAGTGGTTACATGCCAGGTTGTTGATAATACATGTCCTGTTTTAAGGGTATAAAACTGCGCCTACATATCAGGTTGTTGAGGATTCATGTACTGATTTAAAGGTACATAACAGTGGTTACATGCAAGGTTGTTGAGGATGCATGTACTGTTTTCAGAGTATATAACAGTAGCTACATACCAGGTTGTTTAGGATGCATTTATGTTTTAAGGGTATATAACAGTGGTGACATGCCAGGTTGTTCAGGATTTATGTACTCTTTTAAGGGTATATAACAGTGGTTACATGCCAGTTTATTGTGGGTACTTGTAATGTTTTAAGGGTGAATAACAGTGGCTACGTGCCAGGTTGTTCAGGATACATGTACTGTCTTAATAAAATATAACAGTGGTTAAATTCCAGGTTGTTGAGGATGCATTTACTGTTTTAAGGGTATATAACAGTGGCTACATGCCAGGTTGTTAAGGATGCACATACTAATTTAAGAGTATGTAACAGTGGTTACATGCCAGGTTGTTGAGATTACATGTACTGTTTTATGGGTCTATAACAGTGGTTACATGCCAGGTTGCTGAAGATGCATGTATTATTTCAAGGGTATATAACACTGGTTGCATGCCAGGTTGTTGAGAATACATGCACTTTTCTAAGGGTATATAACAGTGCCTACATGACAGGTTGTTGAGAATACATGTACTATTTGAAGGGTATATAACTGTGCCTACATGCCAAGTTGTTGAGAATACATGTACTGTTTTAAGGATATATAACACTGGTTGCATGCCAGGGTGTTGAGGTTACATGTACTGTTTTAAGGTTATATAACAGAGGCTATGTGCCAGGATGTTGAGTATACATGTACTGTTTTAATGGAATATAACAGTGGTTACATGCCAGGTTGATGAGGATGCATGTACTGTTTTAAGGGTATATAACAGTGGCTATATGCCAGGTTGTTGAGGATGCATGTACTTATTTATTGGTATATACCAGTGGTTACATGCCATGTTGTTGATGGTGCATGTACTCTTTAAAGAGTAATAAACAGTGGCTACATACTAGGTTGTTGGTGATACATGTACTGATTTAAGGGTATATCACAGTGGCTATATACTAGGTTGTTGAGAATACATGCACTGTTTTAAGGGTATATATCCATGGTTACATGCCAGGTTGTTGAGGATATATGCACTCTTTTATGGGTATATTACAGTGCTTATGTCCCAGTTTGTTGGGGATGCATGCACTGGTTTAAGGGTATATAACAGTGGTTGTTGAGGATGCACATACTAATTTATGGGTATATAAAAGTGGCTACATGTCAGGTTGTTGAAGATACACATACCGTTTTAAGGTTATATAACAGTGGCTACATGCCAGGTTGTTGAGGGCACATGCATTGTTTTAAGGGTATATAACAGTGGTTACATGCCAGGTTGTTGAGGATACATGTACTATTTTAAGGGTATATAACAGTGGTTACATGTTATTTGTTGAGGATACATGCACTATTTTTATGGTCTATAACAGTGATTACATGTCAGATTGCTGAGGATGCATGTCCAATTTCAAGGGTATATAACAGTCCCTACATGCCCAGCTGTTGAGAATACATGTACTGTTTTAAGGGTGTATAACAGTGCCTACATGCCAGGTTGTTGAGAATACATGTACTATTTTTAGGGAATATAACAGTGCCTACATGCCAAATTGTTGAGAATACATGCACTGTTTTAAGGGTATATAATACTGGTTGCATGACAGGTTGTTGAGGGTACATGCACTATTTTAAGACTATATAACAGTGGCTATGTGCCAGGTTGTTGAATATACATGTACTGTTTTAAGGTATATAACAGTGGCTATATGCCAGGTTGTTGAGGGTGCATGTACTTATTTAAGGGTATATAACAGTGGTTTCATAGCAGGTTGTTGAGGATGCATGTACTCTTTTAAGGGTAAAAACAGTGGCTACATACTAGGTTTTTGGGGATACATGTACTGTTTTAAGGGAATATAACAGTAGCTACATACTAGGTTGTTGAGGATACGTGCACTGTTTTAAGGGTATATATCCATGGTTACATGCCAGTTTGTTGAGGATACATGTACTCTTTTAAGGGTATATAACTGTGCTTACATCCCAGGTTGTTGAGGATGCATGTACTATTTTAATGGTATATAACAGTGCCTACATACCAGGTTGTTGAGGATAGATTTGCTGTTTTAAGGGTATATAACAGTGCCTACAAGCCAGGTTGTTGAGGATGCATGCACTGGTTTAATGGTATATAACAGTGGTTACATGCCAGGTTGTTGAGGATGCATGTACTAATTTATAAGTATATAAAAGTGGCAATATGTCAGGTTGTTGAAGATGCACGTACTGTTTTAAGGGTATATAGCAGTAGTTACATGCCAGGTTGTTGAGGATATATGTACTGTTTTAAGGGTATATAACAGTGTCTGCATCCCATGTTGAGGATACATGTACCTTTTTAAGGGTATACAACAGTGGTTACTTGCCAGGTTGTTGAGGATGCATGTACCATTTTAAGGGTATATAGCAGTGGTTACATGCCAGTTTGTTCAGGATACATGTATTGTTTTAAGGGTATGTGACAGTGGGCACATGCCAGGTTGTTAAGGATACATGTACTCTTTTAATTAAGGATATATAATAGTGGTTACATGCCAGGTTGTTGAAGGTGCACGTACTACGTTAAGGGTATATAAAAGTGGCTACATGCCAGGTTGTTGAGGGCATATGTATTACTTGAAGGGTATATAACAGTGTCTACATACCAGTTTGTGTATGATACATGCACTGTTTAAGGGGTATATAACAGTGGCTATATGCCTGGTTATTGAGGATACATGTACTGTTTTAAGGGTATATAGCAGTGGTTACATGCCAGGTTGTTGAAGACACATGCACTGTTTTAAGGGTATATAACAGCGGTTACATGCAAGGTTGTTGTGGATACATGTACTATTATAAGATTATATAACAGTGGTTACATGCCAGGTTTTTGAGGATGCATACACTATTTTAAGGGTATATAATAGTGCCTACATGCCAGGTTGTTGAGAATATATGTACTGTTTAAGGGTATATAAAAATTCCAACATTCCAGGTTGTTGAGAATACATGTCCTGTTTTAAGAGTAAATAACAGGCGCTATATGCCAGGTTGTTGAGGATGCATGTACTGTTTTATTGGTATATACCAGTGGTTACATGCCAGTTTGTTGACAATGAATGTACTCTTTTAAGAGTAATAAACAGTGGCTACATACTAGGTTGTTGGGGATCCATCTACTGTATTAAGGGTATATAGCAGTGGCTATATACTAGGTTGTTGAGGATACATGCACCGTTTTAAGGGTATATATCCATGGTTACATGCCAGGTTGTTGAGGATACATTCACTCTTTTAAGGGTATACAACAGTGCTTACATCCCTGGTTGTTGAGGATGCATGCACTGGTTTAAGGGCATATAACAGTGGCTATATACTAGGTTTTTGAGGGTACATATACTGTTTTAAGGTATATAACAGTGGCTACATGCCAGGTTGTTGAGTATACATGTACTGTTTTAATGGAATATAACAGTGGTTACATGCCAGATTGATGAGGATGCATGTACTATTTTAAGGGTATATAACAGTGGCTATATGCCAGGTTGTTGAGGATGCATGTACTTATTTATTGGTATATACCAGTGGTTACATGCCAGGTTGTTGACGATGCATGTACTCTTTTAAGAGTAATAAACAGCGGCTACATACTAGGTTGTTGAGGATACATGCACTGTTTTAAGGGTATATATCCATGGTTACATGCCACATTGTTCAGGATACATGCACTCTTTTAAGGGTATATAACAGTGCTTACATCCCAGGTTGTTGAGGATGCATGCACTGGGTTAAGGGTATATAACAGTGGTTACATGCCAGGATGTTGAGGATCACATACTAATTTATGGGTATATAAAAGTGGCTACATGTCAGGTTGTTGAAGATGCATATACCGTTTTAAGGGTATATAACAGTGGCTATATGCCAGGTTGTTGAGGGTACATGTATTGTTTTAAGGGTATCTAACAGTGTCTACATACCAGTTTGTTGAGGATACATGTACTGTTTTACGGGCATATAACAGTGGCGACATGCCAGGTTATTGAGGATACATGTCCTGTTTTAAGGGTATATAACAGTGGTTACATGCCAGGTTGGTGAGGATACATGTACTATTTTAAGGGTATATAACAGTGGTTACATGTTGATTGTTGAGGATACATGTACTATTTTAAGTTTATATAACAATGGTTACATGCCAGGTTTTTGATGATGCATGTACTATTTTAAGGGTATATAACAGAGCCTACATTCCATGTTGTTGAGAATACATGTCCTTTTTTAAGGGTATAAAACAGTGCCTACATACCAGGTTGTTGAAGATTCATGTACTCTTTTAAGGTATATAACAGTGGTTACATGCCAGGTTGTTGAGGAGGCATGTACTCTTTTAAGGGTATATAACAGTGGTTACATGCCATGCTGTTGAGGATGCATGTACTATTTTAAGGCTATTTTAAAGTGGTTATATGCCAGGTTGTTGAGGATGCATGTACTCTTTTATGGGTATATAACAGTGGTTACATGCCAGGTTGTCGAAAATACATGTACTATTTTAAGGGTATATGACAGTGGTTACATGCCAGGTTGTTGAGAATACATGTAATGTTTTAAGGGTACATCACTGTGCCTACATACCAGGTTGTTGAAGATTCATATACTGTTTTAAGGGTATATAACAGTGGTTATATGCCAGGTTGTTAAGAATACATGTACTGTTTTAAGGGTATATAACAGCGGCTACATGCCAGGTTGTTGAGTTTGCATGTACTATTTTAAGGGCATATAACAGTGGCAAATGCCATGTTGTCGAGTATCCATGTACTGGTATAAAGCTATTTAACAGTGGCAAATGCCAGGTTGTTGACGAGAAATATACATTTTTAAGGGTATATAAAAGTGTCTATATACTAGGTTGTTGAGGTTACATGTATTCTTTTAAGGCTATATAACAGTGGTTTCATGCCAGGTTGTTGAGGATGCATGCACTGTTTTATGGGTGTATAACAGTGGTTACATGCCAGGTTGTTGAGAATACATGTACTGTTTTAATGGAATATAACCGTGGTTACATACCAGGTTTATGAGGATGCTTGTACTGTTTTAAGGGTATATAACAGTGGCTATATACCAGTTTGTTGAATGTACATGTACTGTTTTAAGGTATATATCAGAGGCTACATGTCAGGTTGTTGAGTATACATGTACTGTTTTAATGGACTATAACAGTGATTACATGCCAGGTTGATGAGGTTGCATGCACTGTTTTAAGTGTATATACCTGTGGCTATATGCTAGGTTGTTGAGGGTGCATGTACTTATTTAATGGTATATAACAGTGGTTCCATGCCAGGTTGTTGAGGAAGTATGTACTCTTTTAAGGGTAATAAACAGTGGCTACATACTAGGTTTTTGGGGATACATGTACTATTTTAAGGGTATATAACAGTGTCTACATACCAGGTTTTTGAGGATACATTTACTGTTTTAAGGGTATATAACAGTGCCGACAAGCCAGGTTGTTGAGGATGCATGAACTGGTTTAAGGGTATGTAACAGTGGTTACATGCCAGGTTGTTGAGGATGCATGTACTAATTTATAGGTATATAAAAGTGGCTACGTCAGGTTGTTGAGGATACATGTACTGTTTTAAGGGTATATAACAGTGTCTGCATCCCAGGTTGTTGAGGATACATGTACTTTTTAAAGGGTATACAACAGTGGTAACATGCCAGGTTGTTGATGATGCATGTACCATTTTAAGGGTATATAGCAGTGGTTACATGCCAGTTTGTTCAGGATACATGTACTGTTTTAAGGGTATATGACAGTGGGCACATGCCAGGTTGTTAAGGATACATGTACTCTTTTAATTAAGGATATATAATAGTGGTTACATGCCAGGTTGTTGAACGTGCACGTACTATGTTAAGGGTATATAAAAGTGGCTACATGCCAGGTTTTTGAGGATGCATGTACCGTTTTAAGGGTATATAGCAGTAGTTACATGCCAGGTTGTTGAGGTTACATGTACTGTTTTAAGGGTATATAACAGTGTTAACTTACCAGGTTGTTGAGGATACATTTACTGTTTTAAGGGTATATAACAGTGGCTACATACCAGGTTGTTGAGGGCATATGTATTACTTGAAGGGTATATAACAGTGTCTACATACCAGTTTGTGTATGATACATGCACTGTTTAAGGGGTATATAACAGTGGCTATATGCCTGGTTATTGAGGATACATGTACTGTTTTAAGGGTATATAGCAGTGGTTACATGCCAGGTTTTTGAAGACACATGCACTATTTTAAGGGTATATAACAGCGGTTACATGCAAGGTTGTTGAGGACACATGTACTATTATAAGATTATATAACAGTGGTTACATGCCAGGTTTTTGAGGATGCATACACTATTTTAAGGGTATATAATAGTGCCTACATGCCAGGTTGTTGAGAATATATGTACTGTTTAAGGGTATATAAAAATGCCTACATTCCAGGTTGTTGAGAATACATGTCCTGTTTTAAGAGTAAATAACAGGCGCTATATGCCAGGTTGTTGAGGATGCATGTACTGTTTTATTGGTATATACCAGTGGTTACATGCCAGTTTGTTGACGATGAATGTACTCTTTTAAGAGTAATGAACAGTGGCTACATACTAGGTTGTTGGGGATCCATCTACTGTATTAAGGGTATATAACAGTGGCTATATACTAGGTTGTTGAGGATACATGCATTGTTTTAAGGGTATATATCCATGGTTACATGCCAGGTTGTTGATGATACATTCACTCTTTTAAGGGTCTACAACAGTGCTTACATCCCTGGTTGTTGAGGATGCATGCACTAGTTTAAGGGCATATAACAGTGGCTATATACTAGGTTGTTGAGGATACATATACTGTTTTAAGGTATATAACAGTGGCTACATGCCAGGTTGTTGAGTATACATGTACTGTTTTAATGGAATATAACAGTGGTTACATGCCAGATTGATGAGGATGCATGTACTGTTTTAAGGGTATATAACAGTGGCTATATACCAGGTTGTTGAGGATGCAAGTACTTATTTATTGGTATATACCAGTGGTTACAGGCCAGGTTGTTGACAATGCATGTACTCTTTTAAGAGTAATAAACAGTGGCTACATACTAGGTTGTTGAGGATACATGCACTGTTTTAAGGGTATATATCCATGGTTACATGCCACGTTGTTGAGGATACATGCACTCTTTTAAGGGTATATAACAGTGCTTGCATCCCAGGTTGTTGAGGATGCATGCACTGGTTTAAGGGTATATAACAGTAGTTACATGCCAGGATGTTGAGGATGCACGTACTAATTTATGGGTATATAAAAGTGGCTACATGTCAGGTTGTTGAAGATGCATATACCGTTTAAAGGGTATATAACAGTGGCTACATGCCAGGTTGTTGAGGGCACATGTATTGTTTTAAGGGTATCTAACAGTGTCTACATACCAGTTTGTTGAGGATACATGTACTGTTTTATGGGCATATAACAGTGGCAACATGCCAGGTTATTGAGGATACATGTCCTATTTTAAGGGTATATAACAGTGGTTACATGCCAGGTTGTTGAGGATACATGTACTATTTTAAGGGTATATAACAGTGGTTACATGTTGATTGTTGAGGATACATGTACTATTTTAAGATTATATAACAGTGGTTACATACCAAGTTTTTGAAGATGCGTGTACTATTTTAAGCATATATAACAGTGCCTACATGCCAGGTGGTTGAGAATACATGTACTGTTTTAAGGGTATGTAACAGAGCCTACATTCCAGGTTGTTGAGAATACATGTCCTGTTTTAAGGGTATATACCAGTGCCTACATGCCAGGTTGTTGAGGATTCCTACACTGTTTCAAGGGTATATAACAGTGGTTACATGCCAGGTTGTTGAGGATGCACATACTAAGTTAAAGGTATATATAAGTGGCTACATGTCAGGTTGTTGAGTATACATGTACCATTTTAAGGGTATATAGCAGTGGTTACATGCCAGTTGTTGAGGATACATGTACTTCTTTATGGGTATATAAAAGTGTCTACACACCAGGTTGTTGAGGTTACATGTACTCTTTTAAAGCTATATAACAGTGGTTTAATGCCAGGTTGTTGAGGATGCATGCACTGTTTTATGGGTATATAACAGTGGTTACATGCCAGGTTGTTGAGAATGCATGTACTGTTTTAAGGGTCTATAGCGGTGGTTACATGCCAGGTTGTTGAGGGTACATGTACTGTTTTAAAGGTATATAACAGTGGCTACGTGCCAGGTTGTTGAGTAAACATGTACTGTTTTAAAGGTATATAACAGTGGCTACATGCCAGGTTGTTGAGTACACATGTACTGTTTTAATGGAATATAACAGTGGTTACATGCAAGGTTGATGAGGATGCATGCACTGTTTTAAGAGTATATAACAGTGGTTACATGCCAGGCTGTTGAGAATACATGTACTGTTTTAAGGGTCTATAACAGTGATTACATGTCAGGTTGCTGAGGATGCGCGTACTGTTTCAAGGGTATATAACAGTCCCTACATGCCAGGTTGTTGAGAATACATGTACTGTTTTAAGGGCATATAACATCACCTACATGCCTGGTTGTTGAGAATACATGTGCTATTTTAGGGGTATAAAACAGTACCTACATGCCAAGTTGTTGAGAATACATGTACTGGTTTAAGGGTATATAACACTGGTTGCATGCCAGGTTGTTGAGGGTACATGTACTGTTTTAATGGAATATAACAGTGGTTACCTGCCAGGTTTATGAGGATGCTTGTACTGTTTTAAGGGTATATAACAGTGGCTATATACCAGGTTGTTGAATGTACATGTACTGTTTTAAGGTATATATCAGTGGCTACATGCCAGGTTGTTGAGTATACATGTACTGTTTTAATGGAATATAACAGTGGTTACATACCAGGTTGATGAGGATGTATGTACTGTTTTAAGGATATATACCAGTGGCTATGTGCCAGGTTGTTGAGGATGCTTGTACTTATTTAAGGGTATATAACAGTGGTTCCATGCCTGGTTGTTGAGGATGCATGTACTCTTTTAAGGGTAATAAACAGTGGCTACATACTAGGTTGTTGGGGATACATGTATTGTTTTAAGGGTGTATAACAGTGGCTACATACTAGGTTGTTGAGGATGCATGCACTTTTTTAAGGGTATATATCCATGGTTACCTGCCAGGTTGTTGAGGATACATGCACTCTTTTAAGGTTATATAACTGTGCTTACATCCGAGGTTGTTGAGGATGCATGTACTATTTTAATGGTATATAACAGTGGCTACATACCAGGTTGTTGAGGATGCATGTACTGTTTTAAGGGTATACAACAGTGCCTACAAGCCAGGTTGTTGAGGATGCATGCACTGGTTTAGGGTATATAACAGTGGTAACATGCCAAGTTGTTGAGGATGCATGTACTAATTTATGGGTATATGAAAGTGTCTTCATGTCACGTTGTTGAAGATGCACATACTATTTTAAAGGTATATAGCAGTAGTTACATGCCAGGTTGTTGAGGATACATGTACTTTTTTAATGGTATACAACAGTGGTAACATGCCAGGTTGTTGAGGATGCATGTACCATTTTAAGGGTATACAGCAGTGGATACATGCCAGGTAGTTTAGGATACTTGTGCTGTTTTAAGGGTATATGGCCGTGGCTACATGCCAGGTTGTTGAGGATACATGTACTCCTTTAAGGATATATAACTGTGGTCAGATGCCAGGTTGTTGAGAATGCATGCACCGTTTTAAGGGTCTATAATATTGTTTACATGCCAGGTTGTTGAGGGTACATCTATGATTTTAAGGGTATATAACAGTATCTATATACCAGTTTGTTGGGGATGCATGTACTGTTTTAGGGGTATATAACAGTGGCTATATGCCAGGTTGTTGGGGATGCATGTACTGTTTTAAGGGTATATAACAGTGGTTACATGCCAGGTTGTTGAGGATACATGTACTATTTTAAGGGTATATAACAATGGTTACATGCCAGGTTATTGAGGATACATGTACTATTTTAAGATCATATAACAGTTGTTACATGCCAGGTTTTTGAGGATGCATTTACTCTTTTAAGGGTATATAACAGTTCCTACATGCTAGGTTGTTGAGAATATATGTACTGTTTTTAGGGTATATAACACTGCCTACATTCCAGGTTGTTGAGAATACATGTACTGTTTAAGAGTACATAACAGTGCCTACATTCCAGGTTGTTGAGAATACATGTCCTGTTTGAAGGGTATATAACAATGCCTACATACCAGGTTGTTGAGGATACATGTACTCTTTTAAGGATATATAACAGTGGTTACATGCCAGGTTGTTGAGGATGCATGTACTATTTTAAGGGTATATTACAGTGGTTACATGCCAGGTTGTTGAGGATGCATTTACTGTTTTAAGGGTATATAACCATTGGTACATGCCAAGTTGTCAAGAATACATGTACTATTTTAAGGGTATATAATAGTAGTTGCATGCCAGGTTGTTGAGAATACATGTACTGTTTTAAGGGTATATAACAGCGAGTACATGCCTGGTTGTTAAGGATGCATGTACTATTTTAAGGGTATATAACAGTGGCAAATGCCAGGTTGTTGAGGATACATGTAATGTTTTAATGGTATATAACAGTAGTTACATGCCAGGTTTTTGAGGATACATGTACTGTTTTAAGGGTATATAATAGTGGCTATTCGCATTGACCACTATTTTAAAAGGAAAGGAGGAAGTTGAGGCATCAGCAACATGCTGCCAGTGAAGGTGATGTATGGTGGAATGACTACAAGCTTGGGCGAAGTAATTACTGATGGTGGCTGGTCAGAAGAAAATGTGTTCATCAAGCTAGTCTGGCCTTCCCCATAAGATTGGCCTCCAGTTGTACAGTCACATAAAAAACATCCATCTCAACCTATAATGCGTGATTAAGTGAACTTTATGTGTTCTTTTTGTATTGGCAGCAGATGTTTGCAAGTCAAGGAGTGTCTTGTCAATCACAAGAAGCTATGCCTGGTGTAAGCTTGAAAGTTCGATCCTCGGCTGGGTTGCCTTCTGTGTGGAGTCTGCATGTCCTCCCTGTGGTCGTGTGGGTTTTCTCCTGGTGCTCCCACATCCCAAAGACATGCAGTAGGTGGATTGGACACTCTAAATTGGCCCTAGGTGTGAGTGTGTGTGCGTGTGTGTGCCTTCTGTGGAAGGTTGGATGCCGGGCTGGCATCTCGACACCGTAAAACTCCACTGTCAATCATGAGCAGACAAATGAACTGCTGTGGCGACCCCTAACTGGGAAAAGCCGAAAGGAGAAGAAGAAAAAGAAGATCAGGTGCAAGGGATTCATGAATCCTTGTAAGTGTCACTGACAGGAGGTTGTGGTAGGCTATGGTTTCAGTGAACAGCAGCTTCTGTGCTATGAATATCAGATCTTGCTTTCCTTCACCTACCTTAAACATGGCCCAGTCAGTAAAAGCATGAACATACACACTCATACAGACACACAGAAAGGCACACACAGATTTATGTCAATGTGTTATGTATGAACACAAACACACACACACACACACACACACACACACACACACACACACACACACACACACACACACACACACATACACATACACACACACACACCAGAAAGGGGTACACATTCACATATAGCATACTCGCATACTCTCCCCAGCAACTATCATAACCACATTATTTTACAGCAGCTGTCCCTAACGTTTTAGACTCATTTCTGTGTTTCACTTAAAGTTTACCTTCAGATCATCTCTGTTTAATAACAGCTTTGCTTCAATTAGTGCATTGGTTAATTAGCATGGACCTACTGGCTTCCTCTCTTGCTTTCAGTAATGAGTGTTAGCTTTCATCTGGTTATGCAATTTTCTATAAATGTATGCAATTGAAGGATATAAGAATTAAATCTAGGTATGAGGTATGTAGACTGGTTATACTTCATTACTTTACTGCTAAATTGGGGAACAAGAAGAACTCTGCACAGGTTGGTCTTAGACATGGTTAGGTTCTGGGACTGCACACTCTGCACACTCTGTTCTTTGCTTAGCTACATTTTCTTGAAAAGGACAGTCGTACTTCTCAAAAATTCTATAAATACATGCAATGTGAATTCTGTAGTTCATTTTCCTGGACAAATAAAAAGTACAGGTTACGCCTTTTTATCTACTCTTCTTTAAATAAGGTACTTGTTTTATTTATTTTTAGATGGATAAACGAACAGCTGACTAAGCAATTAAAATATATTTAGTACAACTTGCATTGTGTTTAAGGGACTCCACTGTCCTGCAGCAAAACCTGAGGTTCACATCCTGGTCTGACATCATACCTGAAAGTGGATGGTACCTAGAATTCACTAGCTGCTGTACTGGAACTGTAACACTTTATAAGGCACAGTACTCCAAATCCAACTGGATTCATAAACATTTTATAGTATGAATCCCATTGTCTATGCACGACATTGTCCAAACTGGTCCAGTCCTGATATGTAGACTCTGGAGGTCCCTGACCAAGCCTGACCCCAAAACATCAACTGTATTGTTAACTGTACCACTTTAGGCATTACAGGGTAAATTATGTCATACCTGCATCAGTACAACTAAAAGCACACAGGCAGCATGCTGACAAATGCACAACTAAAGTGCACATATAATGCATTAAAGCATGCATTTGTAGTCATCTTATGTGAATGAAGAGGATGACGTTATGTATATACACAGATCATGTCTACCTCCATCACCCAGAGTGATGAGTCTCAATGGTGGGTCTATGTGGCTCTCTCTGTACAGTCTGTAGTTAACACTGCCAAAATACGTAGGAAGCTCCATACTAAACCATATATGCCTTTTGACTTCTAATGGATACTCTATTATTCTGTAAGTATACATTGGAATGCTCTTCCCATGTACACTTTTAAAGCTTTCTGGCACAACATAACAAGGAGCTTCCCTGTTTCAGAATTGGGAATAGTCCTCCACAATTCCTCTGTAACCTAAATGACATGGTGAATCATGAAATGCCTCTAAGAGAATCAGGCGTGGCATAGCTGCTCAGAGTGGTTTATTTACTTTTGGAATCTGGCCTCACGGTAGTTTGTTCCAAAAAAAATACAAAAAAACATATAGAATGAATGCAGTCAACTCCAACACAGAAACTTAAATATTACAGTGATGACACATAATTTATAAAGTGAGCCTTCATACTGACATGTGACAATGTTTTCTTTCTGTACTTAAATTTGATGTTGGGGAAGAGGATCTCACTATATTAGTGAGGTGCTGAATACTTGTGCCTTGTGCCATGAACTACCACGAGTAAGTATGTGGGTCTATGTCAAAAGATAAAAGACCCATATACTCGAATAACAAAACATCGAGACCATAACCGTGAAACTCCGGTTCATCGAACCCTCATAATAATGAAACCCAGAATATCGAACATTACCAGGAGTCTGGTCTGCACTTAAAGAAACAGTTCTCCCTTTAACTACAACTGACAGGAAATCTGTATCAGCAGTTTTGCAGGGGGGCAAACCCCCCTGCCCCCCCACACCCTCTAATTTATATATACCAACTCCGAGATCGCACTACAGTGAGAAAAGGGGAAATTTCCCAATCCTTACTGTACCACGATCTCCACTTAAAACTACTGATAAAGATTACCTGTAAGTTGTAGTTAAAGGGAGAACTGTTCTTTTAAGTGCAAACCAGACTTCTGGTAATGTTTACCATTCAATGTTCTGGGTTTTGTTTTTGTGAGGATTCGATGAACTGGAGTTTCGTGGTTATGGTCTCGACAGTTTGTTATTCGAATATCTGGGTCTTCGATTTTTTTCAGGTAGACCCAGTATGTATACCAAGCCTGAACTTGCCCTTGGGTGTAAAAAAATTTACAGGCCTTCCTTTATCAAAGCATCATGAGAGTTTAATTCATTTTTAGTCTTAACATGCTCTGCACAAAATACACAGGCATGTGGACTCAATGCTAATGCGAAGAAGGCATCTTCATGAATTGCTGAAGAAATGAAATGGGCATTCTATACTTTCCTATTTTATTTGCCAGCAGGACTTGAGGCTCTGCCCTATTATTTCAAAAATTGACAGTAATGTTTCTGTAGAGTTATTTTGTCGACTGTTCATATAAAAGCAATAATAATAATAATAATTATGTGAATAAACATCCAGTGTGCAAATGCTCCAAAACCTGAGCAGATTAATCAGTCATTTTTAAAGCCTACTTATCTGAATTTGAAGCAACAGCTAGATTTATTTATTTTACTAATGTAGCAACAGCTAAAACAAATAAATGTGTTTTGCTGCAGTTATTTTATTTTCAGCCTGGCAAAGAAAGACAAGTCATATTCCAGAGAAGGTGCCAATGATCTTATTTATAAACACTCAATAGCATAATGATACTATAGACTCATACAAGGATAACTGCCCTTGTGGGCAACTTTAAGCCTAGCTAATTATCTCATTTGAGACTCAAACCCTGCAGTTTGGGTCTGTTAGGTAAACACTCTAACCAGTATGTAATGCTTCTAAACATATAATTGTCAACCCTACTTTTCTTCCTTGTTGATTGGCCTTGGCAGCTCTTTTAGAATACTTATTTCTTGAAATGATGTACATGTTAAGATAGCTGTTTGTTTTCTTGGAAGAACTGGCTATGCTACAGCATACAAATAGTTCTCCAGTGACTCAAGTGGTAAGTAAAGAGTAGTATATTAAAAATGCATCTTCTTAAAGAAAAAAGAACTTCGGTGCTCACTAACACATATTTTTTTCAAATTGAAGCACTTACGATTATCAGTATACAATTATCCTTAGGTGGAATGCGTACACTCACCATTCGGCAACCTTGCAGGATCATGTAGAAGTACTGAGTGACATCTGTCACGATACAGACCTTACTGATACGGACCCCTGTGCCAAGCAACATCTGCTTTTGTGTGATTCTTCATTATGAGTGCTGCTGACTGATGCTTATTCCTGCTGTGTGTCATATTTGTAAATAACTATGCATTGTTCTAAAGATATTCCACAAATCTGATTGGATAGCAAGGTCTTTTTACCACTTAAAAATATACTTGAACCTCAAAAAAGATTAGTTTAGTTCAAATTATGGAATTCCTTTCCTCTCCATGTGTCTCAAGTCCAAACTAAACATGCATTTTGGAAAGAAAAATATCTCTTATCCACCTGGCGCTTTAACTGCAGCTTCTTTTTGTACTGTGTTCTGACTCATAGCTCTTATTTTATTTTGTTTTATTTACTATTTGCTCACCTGTTGAGAGGACTGATCTCTTTAGCCAAAGAGCAGAAAATACATATTAGTCTTTCAATCAACAATATTATATAGAAAATAAGTACTCTGCAAAATTCAAACTATAACAGTAAGACTGGATACAGGTAAGTTACAATTAAAAGATCCAGAGTGCATTGAGAAAAATACATACAAAAAGAAAGCTAAAATATGCATAAAATACAGTACAATCATAAATATAATACATAAACTCCTATATGCATGTGAGGTATTTGCAAATAATATGTCACACTAAGAGGCTAAGAAAAGTTTATTAAATGTATTTTAATATCCATGATATGGGATGGTAAGTTACCTAACAATTATCATAATAGCAGCTGCAGGGAGATTCAGTAAAGAGACGCTCTTTAAGTGCATCTTTGAAGCATGTAATGTTTTCTTGATTGTCGATGTCTGTAGGCTGGTGGTTACAGGTAACCGGCCACAGTCTCCAGAAGGGTTTTACACCTAGAGGAATTTTAAATGAAGGGCATACTAGTGAGAAGTTGTTATCCTGTGTACTTTGGAGTACATGAGGGTTGTCTTGTAAAGGTAGTTTTATTCTTAAATGGGGCAGTGACTGTGTTTTCTCAGCATTAGTACTTAGAAAAGTGGCACTTGGCGGTAGGGAAATCCTTTTTAAATTTTTAGCAAATTGCCATGATGCATCTGGCGGTCTGCTAACAGAATGAATTTGCAGTCTTTATTCTCAGTATCCCGTAATCTGTGAGTTTTTGTATTCTGTGAGCTTTTGTGGGCTGAATGCATAACGAGAAAAGGAAGGCCATATTCAAGTCTGGGTATTAAAACATTTTTATGAAAGGCCCTGTAAGCAGGTGAAAGGAAGTGACTGATCTTGTAATACAGTTTTAATTGAGGAAGGACTTTATTAACTATAAAATCTGAATGTGTGGTAAAGGAAAGGATAGGGTCAAGTATTAGGCCTAGGTACCGCTAATCAGTGACATTAGGTATTATGTTACAATTAAGATCCGTCAAGAGAATAGAGGGAATAGTGGGTAATTTCTTGGCTGGGTCAAACACCATGATATTGGTTTTCTTGGTATAAATCAGTAGTTTGTTAGTAGTGGAACAGAAAAACAACTGAGTGAAACTGTCCTGTAATTTGGTTTGCAAGTCAGAGTGGTTAGTATTTGATTTCAGGAACAGCATATCACCTGCATACATTATTAATTTAAAATTTGGCAATTCTAGGGGCAGATCATTAACAAAGAGAGAGAAGAGAAGAGAACCTAGCACGCACCCTTGCAGTATACCTGTATTAATTTTACCAGCCGTAGAGGAAGAGACATTGCCATGATTTGGAAGTTTCTGTGTTTTAGATAGCAGCAAAAACAGCAGAAAGTGTTATCTCCAAAGCTGAGTCTTTTGAGTTTGCTGAGAAGAAAAGCATAGCTGACTTGTTTCAAAAGCCCTTGTCATATCAACAAATAGACCTGAAGTTTGTCATTCAGGTTACAATAAATGGTATGTATCAGTGGTCATTATCATGGCAGTAAAGGTACTGAAGGCAATGAGAAAGCCATGCCGTGCATCACATAACAGGCTACAGCTATTAATGTGCTTAAGTAGTTGCTTGTGTAATAGTTTTTCAAATAATTTAGTAATAGGGCACAGGGTCGGAAAAAGGTCTGTAATCCTTCAACCCATTAACAGAAGTGACTGCGTGCTTTAATTTTGGAGGGACAGTGCCTGAGGTGAGAGAGGGAGAGAGATTAAAGATATGAGTAAGGGGTTTATTGATTTCTTTTTTTGCTGCAAGCCTTAGGAAGGTGCAATGAAGTTTGCTGGATTTAGATCTTGAATTGTTGAGTTTCTGAATTAGGAGAATTTCAGAGAAGTGAAAGGTTGTTACATAAGAGCCTAGAGGGTATCAGGGAATGAAGGTTCTTGTTCTCCATTCATGGGACAGCAAATTGTTGGAAAAGCTTTAGGTATGTCAATTATAGTGGACTGCAAAAATTGATAATAATCATTAGCAAAGGTGCAGTGATTCAATGCTATTGGTTCATTTTTTGGCAGCTGAAGAGTTATTTAATGTTCCTGTTAAGCATTTACTTTCTTTCATTTAACTTTTCTTCCTCTTTCTACACAATGTCTTCTTCCAACCTTCTTCTTACCCTGACGTATGACAGGAAATCACTAGAATTCCCTATTGCAGTCTGGTCCTTAAAGGCAGTCTTTCCATTCATAACCCATATACAGACGGAGTCTATACCATGCCACATTCTTTTCGCCCAATTTCTGGCATCTTTCTTTATATGAACAAAAAAGAAATATGGTTCACTAATCATGCTGTGGCCATGTATAAATATAAAATGTTTAAAGGCCATCTGGTAGCAATCTGCCTGTAGTATTGCTGACTGCTTCTGCTGAAGTAGCAGCATATGGAGTTAGGCTTGGTCTAAAAGAGCAGGGCCTGTTTACAAGGTTGATATGTTTTATAGACATCTGTTGACGGTGTTAGCTAAATAAATTCCCTGTCATCTTCATCAGGCATGACCATGATAATAGGACTTCACTTCAGCATGGGCTACTTTTATCAAGCAGCAGATACCAGGTGTTATTCATTACAGGAGAAAAAATAAGTGATTCAAAAAGCAAAATCACCACAATAAATGCACTGCAGTGTAGATTACTTAATATTGATAGTACCAGTAAAGTCAATTCTCCCTAAGCTTCTGGAACTTTCTAGAAGTTATATATGATGTACTGCATTTGTTTTTACAGCCACGTGAGATCTGAAATCATAGTGTGCCATCATTGCTAATAGTCCAACAAGACAAAGGGAACTCATCTGTCAATACATATCACTGACCTAGTTTACAAGGGCCAGAAGTTATTGTCATACCTACATGAAAGAAATACTTTAATATCATTTCTGGAACATATTTTATTTTAATGTATTTTGAATAATAGTTATAGTCTCAGGTTTACCAGATAAGGAGTACTCACAGTGAAAAGTATAAAAGCCCCCCAAATGATCAGGCCATGTAGAAACGGAACTGAAACCAATTACAGATAATACTAGAGCATTAAATTTGATACTCTGCTCTAGTAATTTATGCTATGCAATGTAAACACTGTTGTCAGAGTGCTGCATTGCTTTACTAACAATGTAAATATTGTACGCACTTGGTCTTTTTTTTTATTTTCTATTCCATTTTAATTCTATAACATTCTACTTTATTACATACACCAGTATTCCATTAGTTCTTCACCAAGCAAGTATACTGCTGAGTGGGTATTGCTTTTTTATCCTCTGACACTGCTTTGCCGATTTTGTACTTGACTGTTTAAATATTTGGCATTATACTTTACGGCCTGTTTTTTGCTTCATTGTGAGACTATGTCACGAATAAAAATGGTCTGCTGGTCAGTCCACCCACCCAGTGAGCAAAGAGTTGAACAAATAAATAAAACTTATCTCGTAATGCACAGAGTCTGCTTTCATTCTTTTGAAAACATTTTGATCTGCGCTGGCATGGAACAACCATACTGTGTATTGTGTATGTTTGCTGATGAGTTGTACTTTGACATGGCATAACAGCCCTCATTAATGCAGACACTGTTCAGCCTGATGCTCATTTCTTTCATTCTTGATAATGATCACAATCCAAAACCATAATCTGAATGAAAGACCCGGATCGAATGCTTTGTTTAGGCATTCTTTTTTGTGTGCATCCTCAGACTCTGGAACATACCTCTCAACTGTACAGATTTTGCAGACTGTCCAGATTTTTGCCTTACATTTTTGGTCTGTTTCACATAAAATTATGGTTTTCTGCCAAGTCATTGGCAAAACATTTGAGGGTTGAAGTAAAAAAAAATAAGGACAGAAATTCAAGTTTTAGACTTTATGCACTTCAGAAATTTCATGCTAAAGCAAAACCTGTTATTCTATAAAGTTTCTAAGTTTATAGGAGCAATATTTAAAAGGTGTTCCCATTTTGGGCTTTTGCCACCCATTATTTATGGTCTTGTCCAGATTTCTTGCTGTTAGAAGTCTGGAGTATGTACTCAACTTAAAACATAATGCCCTGTGGCTAACGGATAAAACAAATAACAGAAACTTAAAACGGATGAATAGAAATCAAGAAGACGACAAATACAGCACTAGAATTGCAATAGCTATGTTCTGACATTTCCTGAAGTTTGAAATTATAATGAAATGGTGTAAGTCTTCTGACTGTTATTGAAATAAGGCACATTAAAATTATCTCATGTACAGTGATGTCCCTGTTCATGCCAGTATTTTCAACTAGTAAACTTCAAAATGACTCTTGGTTGCTATACCCAGCAGTTTATCCTAATTTAACACATTTTTGATTTTCAGGCTTGTTCCATAACTTAAAGTAAGGGCTTGCCCTTGGATCCTCTGCTCACATAACCTCTGAAAAGTACGTGATTTACCAAGACATACATTAATACATACAGGCTACAGTCATTGTGCTGGGAAAAAGTAACAACAACATGTAGGAGACTAAAAAGTGTCATTATCAAGGGGCACATGCCACACTCCATGTCTGCTACTATCAGGATACACGTCACACTCTATGTTTGCCATTATCAGGGGGTACAAGTCACACTCTATGTTTGTACATGTCATGCTCTATGTTTACCATTATCAGGGTACACATGTCGCACTCTATGTTTACCACTATCAGAAACACATGTCGCACTCTATGTTTGCCATTATCAGTGAGCGCATGCAACACTCCATGTCTGCTACTATCAAGGTACAAATGTCACACTCTATGTTTATCATTATCAGGGTACACATGTCACGCTCTATGTTTACCATTATTAGGGCATACATTACACTCTTGTCTTATTCAGGGGGCACATGTCAGACTCAATGTTTGTCTTTATCAAGGGGGACATGCTACACTCTATGTCTGCTATTATCAGGATACTCATGTCACATTCTGTGTTTGCCATTATTAGTGGGCACATGCCACACGCTATGTCTGCTACTATCAGGGTACACATGTCACACTCTGTGTTTGCCATTATCAGTGGGCACATGCCACACTCTAAGTCTGCTACTATCAGGGTACACATGTCTCACTCTATATTTGCCATTATCAAGGGGCAAATGTCAGACTCAATGCTGGCCATCAAGGGGCACATGCCACACTCTATGTTTGCCATTATCAGTGGGCACATGCCACACTCTATGATTTCCATTATGGGGGGCACATGTCACATTCTATGTTTGCCATTATGAGGAGGCACATGCCACACTCTCTGTTTGCCATTATCAGTGGGCACATGCCACACTCTATGTCTGCTACTATCAGAGTACACATGTCACACTCTGTGTTTGCCATTATCAGTGGGTACATGTCAGACTCAATGTTGGCCATTATCAAGGGTCACATGCCACACTCTATGTTTGCCATTATCAGTGGACACATGCCACACTCTATATTTCTATTATCAGGGGGTACATGTCACAATCAATGTTTGCCATTATCAGGGGGTACAAGTCACACTCTATGTTTGTACACGTCATGCTCTATGGTTACCATTATCAGGGTACACATGTCGCACTCTATGTTTACCATTATCAGAGTACACATGTCGCACTCTATGTTTGCCATTATCAGTGGGCACATGCCACACTCTATGTCTGCTACTATCAGGGTACACATGTCACACTCTATGTCTGCTACTATCAGGTACACATGTCACACTCAATGTTTGCCATTATCAAGGGGCACATGTCAGACTCACCACTGGCCATTGTCAAGGGGGACATGCCGCACTCGATGTTTTCCATTATCAGGGAGCACATGCCACACACTTTGTCTGCTACTATCAGGGTACAGATGTCACACTCTATGTTTGCCATTATCAGGGGGGGATACATGTCACACTCAATGTTTGCCATTATCAGGTTGTAAATGTCACACTCAATGTTTGCCATTAACAGGGGGACATGTCACACTCTCTGTTTGCTATGATCAGGGGACACATATCAGACTCAATGCCTGCCATTATCAAGGGGCACGTCACACTCAATGTTTGCTGTTATCAAGGGGCACATGCCATACTCTGTTATAATTTTTCCTAGAACATCAGGTTTGTAACTCCTGTGAATGCGGGGGGTTGTGAGGTGCAGTTACCTGTCACACAGCTGGATCATTGAGTGTTCCTGTCCTTTATTTCCTGTGTTCTTTTTTACTAATTAAACATTTCCTGGGACTTTTAATAAGCTTTCATGCATTCTGATCAAAAGATATAGTACCAGTTATTAAGGATATTTGATATACTTTCACTGCTTTAAAACACTTATGAACTATATCCTGCTTTGCATTTTTTGTAGTAATACAAAGTGTACATTGAAACAGCATAGAACTAAGCACATGGTTAGCTGACATTAAAATGTTATTTTGCAGCTCCCTCTGGATATATATACAGGTACATATATGAACCCAAAATCTCGAGGTTCTGAAATCTCGAAATTAAGAAATTAAAAAAAAAAAAATGACAACTGCTAAAACTATGTTGCACCCCACACACCCCCTGCAACTTAAATATATTAACTCCAAGATCGCACTACAGTGAAGAGAAAGGTAATATTCCCGTTCTGCACTGTATAGTGAACTACATTACTGTTCTCTTCACTGTACAGCGATCTCGGAGTTGGTATATTTAGGTTGCAGGAGGTGTAGTAGGTGCAGGAGGGCTTGCCCCCTTGCAAAAACATATTTTTAGCAGTTATCATGTTTTGTTTTTTATTTCTTAATTTCGAGATTTTAGAATCTTGAGATTCTGATCTTTCAAAATTAAGAAGTGGACCTATATGTATATATATATATATATATATATATATATATATATATATATATATATGTGTGTGTGTGTGTATTTGCATGTCAGAGGATGCTAACTCCCCCATTATAAAGGTGCACCAAAGCTTGAACACATATATTCTAGTGCCATTGTATACATTTATGGCACTGACTACACAGACAACACTGGTTTAAATTGCAACAGGTTCTAAAGCAGACAGTCAAGGAAGGATGGGGGGTGCAACCAAGGCCAGCTTGCATGTCCCAGGGAAAGGGCATAAGTGGAGCCTCACCACAATACAGCCACTCGGTGAAGGTCCAGCATTGCCACAGTAGGGGGTGGTAATGGACAGCATAAGCATTCTACTGGGAATCTCAGTTTACCAAAAGTGTGCACTCATGCTGGATCCACTGCAACATGCATTTCAGCAGGTTTTATAGTCAAGGTGTGGTTGTCAGAATAATGAACACCTCCTAACACCTGGGGGCTGACTATGATCCCTACCCCTAACACCTGGGGGATGACTATGATCCTTACCCCTAACACCTGGGGGATGACTATGATCCTTACCCCTAACACCTGGAGGATGACTATGATCCCTACCCCTAACACCTGGGGGATGACTATGATCCTTACCCCTAACACCTGGGGGATGACTATGATCCCTACCCCTAACACCTGGGGGATGACTATGATCCCTACCCCTAACACCTGGGGGATGACTATGATCCCTACCCCTAACACCTGGGGGATGACTATGATCCCTACCCCTAACACCTGGGGGATGACTATGATCCCTAACCCTAACACCTGGGGGATGACTATGATCCCTACCCCTAACACCTGGGGGATGACTATGATCCCTACCTCTTGCCTCCCTTTCACAGTGTTCTTGCACACAGAGTTGAGAGGAAGGAATATGCCAACAGGAAATAGGGCTTGATGGTTACAGAGGGAGCGAGGGTTGAAGAGAAAATAAATATTCTGACTGTTTATGCCATGATACTATTTAAGCAGCAGTACAGACTAGATGAATAGCATATGGCTGCAGATGTAGGGTGTGACTTACTGACAGCCCAAGCAGCATCTGACTGCTCAAACGGGCACCATGAACCTCTAACAGCAATGTGGAAACACACCACTGAACTGCATGCAGCTCATACTCTTCATATTCTGGTCTGTAGAAGGCATTACTCTGACAGTTATATGAGTCATAACAGCTAGGCATTAGGAAGAGCAAGAAAGCAAGAGAAACAAACATAAACAGAGATGAAATTAAAAAAAAATAAACTAGTAGCATCAAAGTTTCAAACTCCACCACAGGTCTAAATAAACAGATATAACATTAAAATCACACCATACACAAGCATCTAAATAAAATCAAGCAGGGAGTGAATACATGAAGAAGCCATATTTGTTTAGTACAAGATTGCTGTACATGGCAAAGTTCCACCATGGTCTGTACCACGTAGTGTTATGAATAAAACAGCGTATCATATTGTGGTGCAGCACAAGACTCAGGCCATCTGCATTAACAACGATGAATAGTGGAGGCTATTCTACATAACTGTCCCTGTGGGTCTGTTACTAGCAGTATATCTACATGGCAGGGCTACTTGTGAGAGCAGTTCCATGTAGCAACACTGGAACAGTACACAAATATTGTGTAACCATGACGATCTCTCTAAATCCTCAGCAGTCAGCCATCTGTATGGTAAAACAATGTCCTAGTTCCTGATTCCAAATCCATCAAGTACGCATTATGAAACTCTGCACAAAGGAGCAATTTCTAGAAAATGCAACTTATGTAGTTTGTTAGTATATTAGTTAGAGGTAAAATCGGAACAACACTGCTTATCTATCATGTGCATACTCATTAGTAGTCAATGGACAGGAATGACATTTGTCATAATGCAAAGGCAGTGGCCTGACAATGTCACCACAAGTCATAAACATCCTGGTGAAGTCCCACAAACCCCTCGATCCTAAATCTACAATGGCAACATTCTCAGAGTTCAGCGTTACCACTTGTATGCTAGTGTCTTCTGGTAGACAGGAGGCCCCCAAGTTAAGCCAATTGTCAATTACCTGAGTTACACATAGCAGAAACTGCACTCAGTGGAGAGGTATTTGCATGAACTGTTCTCAGTGGAGGGATATCTGCATGCCCCTTCCATGATGTATCATTAATTAATAGCAGCATTATGCAGAGAGCTATGACACTTTTTCTGGGGAGAAAAGCACCGGCAAAATTACATAAAGAACCTAGCAAACAGAGTATACAAGTAATCAGCAAATAGTCAACATTTAAACTGAATATTATTAATTAATTGCAGTATCATGTAAACAGCAATGAAACATATTTGGAAATGAACTTAATACAAGGAGAGTAATGGAGGAAAATGGATGATTACTAATAAAAAGTGAGAGAAAATGCTTTAGGATAAATAAAAGGAAGAAAGGGAGAGTTAGAGGCCAAGGAGGAGATTTTGGACCAATAAATAAGGGAATAATACTTGGAAAGAAAAGGTACTGCGGTGGTGGTGCTGCGGTAGCGTTGTCGCCTCATAGCAAGATGTTGTCCCATTCGATTCTCAGCTAGAGCGTCTTCTGTGTGGAGGCATACGTGAATGGGGCGTGCCTTCGTTGAAGGTTGCGCGTCAGGGCTGGTAACCCGGTACGTAAAATTCCACTACCAATCATTAGCGGACCGGAGTTCTGCTGTGGTGACACCTAACCGGGAAAAGTTGAACGACACAAACAAACTTGGAAAGAAAAGGAGAAAGTAAGGGGCAGGACATTTGGGTCTATATTATAACATCGAAGTTCAAAAACTTCGAATGTTATAATTTTGAACCCTTTAGGGCAAAAGCTGACAATAGCAAAGCCTCGGAACATCTAAATTTTACCTACGGTAAGATTTTGGTGGTCTGTTCCGTGGCTTCACTATTTACAGCACTGTGGTGCAATGGTTACGGACCGGGTTTAGGGAAGAGAGCGAACGGAGGTTACGGATTGGGTTCAGGTAAGTGTGGTGCGATGGTTACGGACCGGGTTAAGGTAAGTGAGCGAACGGACTGGGGTAAGGTGAGTGTGCAGTAGTTAGGGACTTTAGGGTTAGGGTGCGGTGAGGTGAGTGTGCGGTAGTGGTAGACTTTAGGGTTAGGGACAGGTTAAGTGAGTTAGGGTTTGGGCACGGGTCAGGTAAATGTGCGATCGTGTGGACATGAGGGTTAGGGCGGGGTAGGTGAGTTAGGGTTAGGGGGTGGGTAAGGTGAGCGTGCGGTACTTAGGGACCTTAGGGTTAGGGATGGGTTAAGGTAAGTGGGTAGCTAGTGGTGTATGTCTGGTTTAGTGTAGGGTTTCGTGAAGTGTATGTGTGTGGATTATTTATTTTGGTGTGTTTGAATTGTGTGTATGTTTGTCGGAACAGCAAATTTTTTCCATGGGAAAATAATGCGCTATTCTGACTGTTCAGTCATCTGATGTTTTGATTGAATGGAGTCAATATTATAACATTCGATGTTTTTAGACTTCGATGTTATAATATAGACCCGGACATTTATCATCCAGGAGTTGTGTATGTACAGATCCAGGGATATTTAAGTATTCTCTTGTTTGTGTCTTAAAAGAGTTGCTATTTATTGCATTTCTGAGACAGAAAGGAAGGGAGTTCTAAATTTTGGCCAGGAAAGAGGAGTACAAAGAGTCACCAGCTGCGTTGTTAGCTTTTGTAAAAGTTACTAACATTCTGTCAGTGGATCTCAGCTGACTACTTGGGTTACAAAGTTGGAGATTATTTTTCAAACTAGGGCGTCCCTCTTTATAATAGATGCATTTATTGGAAGTGTAAGGTAATGCCTTTCCGGTAATGCCTTTCCTCTAACTGCTGAAGTATTTTTAAGGTTAGACAGTGATGTGTCCTGTAATGATAACTGGCAGCAAATTTCACGACCTTATTATAGCATCGTTCCAAGAGTGAGAGTTTGAGTGGACTGCAGGTTAATCAAAATGGCAGTCTAAAGTAGTGTGAGGTATCGTGTCACTCTAAAGAGAGCACCTAGCTTTTGTCGGGTGTTTTTCAATGCTTGTTTTATGTGATAAATCCACAAAGTCATTTGCATTTCCCACTTTGGCATGTTTTTCACTGAATTTCCATCTGTTTATTTACAGGGTAAACTGTATTCCATTTTGCATGCAGATTTTCTAAAAAGTAAAACACCCCCTGCAGGAAATAGAGCAGTACAGTACAAACTATTATATGTGCATTGCAATTTAACTAATCTTCTAAAACCTGCCAGATTAAATGTACACCTATAGAATGGATTTCAAAATACTGATTTATTAATTTAAAAGTGCATCCCATTAACTTCAGCTTAAAACGTGTCAAGCATGAATGAAAGTGGTTAGGAAGTCTGTTAAAACATTAATTTTATACTGTAATGTTCAGTTATCATGATGGCTAAATAAACTACAGAGCTAATTAGCAGCATGGCAAATGCTATGAGATGGGCTGATTTCTAGCTACATCATGCAATGTTGTATATCTAGCAGCGTGGTGAATGCTATGAGATTTATTGTTTTCTAGATACATCATGTGATGCTGTATATCTAGCAGCGTGGTGAATGCTATGTGATGGGCTGTTTTCTAGATACATCATGCAATGCTGTATATCTAACAGTGTGGCAAATGCTATGCGATTGGTTGTTTTCCAGATACATCATGTGATGCTGTATATCTAGCATAGTGGTGAATGCTATGAGATTGGCTGTTTTCTAGATACATCATGTGATGCTGTAATCTAAATTAGCTTTTCTTATTCTGAAAGGCATTTATAAACACACTCTGTAGGCAGTTTTCCAATTTTATAAGAAACGTGTCCAAATCCCTATTCTGAGAAGAAAATTTTACCACAGCTTTGGAAGTTTTTATTCATCATCATGGCTATCTCAAAATCCCCTTTAGCTCTTTGAGTTATGCTCAGTAAAGTGACTTTCATTAGTTTTATGCTGATGCTCTTTAAAATGTGCACCATCCACACTAAAGTCATCTGAATACTAATTACTTTTCCATAAATAGTCCCCTTCCCCAGAATTATCAATGTAGATACCGGGTCTATATTAGAATCTCGACCGCTTAGCTTGTCGAACACTGAAACGTTGACAGCTAAATGGCGAAAGCTTAGGGTCTATATTAGAACATCGAAGTTTCAAAACTTTGAATGTTCTAATATCGACCCGTATTAAGCGAACGCTGAAAATATCGAAGCTACAGAAAACCAAATTTTTTCCTAGGGAAAGAATTTGGTTGTCCGTTTCTGTTGCTTTGGTATTTTCAGCGCTGTGGTGGAAAGTTATGGTCGGGTTCAGGTAAGTGTGCGATTGAGCACAGGTTAGGTTAGTTAGGGTTAGGGTGCGGGTTAGGTATGTGTGCAATTGTGTGGACATGAGGGTTAGGGCGGGTTAGGTGAGTTAGGGTTAGGGCGCGGGTTAGGTATGTGTGTGATTGCGTGGACGTGAGGGTTAGGGCGGGTTAGGTGAGTTAGGGTTAGGGCGCGGGTCAGGTAAGTGTGCGATTGTGTAGATGTGAGGGTTAGGGCAGTGTAGGTGAGTGTGCGATAGTGACGGACCTTAGGGTTAGGGTTTGGGTTAAGGTAAGTGGATAGTGGTGTATGTATAGTTTAGTGTAGGGTTAGGTGTAAGATTTTAGGTGTATGTGTGTGGATTGCTATTTGTTTGGTATGCTTGTGTTGTGTGTATGTGTTTTGGAACAGCAAATTTTTTCCCTAGGAAAAAATTCGCTATTCTATATGTTCGATGTTTTCAAATTTCCTCGAATAGGGTTCAATATTAGAACATTCGATGTTTTGAAACTTCATTGTTCTAATATAGACCCAAAGCTTAAAATCGTGAATGGCTACTTATGCAAAATTTTTCATCTGGAAAAAATCTGCTTGGCCATCTCAAATTAAAATAAACTTCCAAACCCTAAAACCTGTGCCCCCTACACCCCCCTAACTAAATATACCAACTCCGAGATCGCTTCGAAGTTTTGAAACTTCGGTGTTCTAATATAGACCCAAAGCTTAAAATCGTGAATGGCTACTTATGCAAATTTTTTCATCTGGAAAAAATCTGCTTGGCCATCTCAAATTAAAATAAACTTCCAAACCCTAAAACCTGTGCCCCCTACACCCCCCTAACTAAATATACCAACTCCGAGATCGCTCTACATTGGGAAACGGCCAATGAAAAAAATTGCATAAGTGGCTGTTTGTGATTTTTAGCTTTCGCTGTTTAGGTGTCGATGTTTCAGCGTTCCACAAGCTAAGTGGTCGAACTTATAATATAGACCCTAGATACCTACTTCAATTGAATAATACTTCATTATTAGCAGCATAGTTCTACATTTCTTTATCTGATGCAAATAAAAATCTAGAAATGCATTCTTGAAACAAAAACCCAAAATTAAGATGTGTGATTGTGAAATTTGGGGCATCAGTAACAAAGCTACCATGCATGATTTTTAATCAGTTTTTGGAGGTGGCATTGTGACACAGTAAGTGGCATTACTGACTTAGGTTCTTTGTTCTCCAGTATGTCATTTATTCTGCCTTTGGTGTGGAGTCTTTGTCCAGGTTGTTTTTAATTAGGTGTTTTGTCTTCCTCTCACAGTCCAAATACATTCTACAGGTGAGCCAATGGTCCTCCAAACTGCTCATAGGTATGTGTGCATGTGTGCATATGTGTGCCTGTGTGTGTCGGTGCATACTGTGATAGACTTGTGTCCTATCCAGAACTAGTTTCTCTGCTCTGTATCCACTGAGTGCAGGGACATGCTTCAGCTCTCCTGTGATCCTGAAATAGATTAAGTGACTAATCCATGAAATAGTAACTACATTTATTTATTTTATTTATTTTCCATTTGCTTACTGGGGATGTCCGAATGGGCCAGATGCCCATTTTCAGCGGAGGCCTGGGGAAAATATAAATTATAAATATAAATTATAAACAAATTATCAGTCTTTGTTACCCAGGCAAAATCTATCCAACAGACTGTTTTGATGTAAGCTATAGTTTGCTTAGGTTACCTTCTCAAAATCACACAGTATGCATGTTAAAGAAATTGTACAGCGGTCTAGTAAATATTGATTATTGCCACAGACCACTGTGTTACACTACCAGTCAGACAAGTTGGGAGTACAGGATTTACAGAGGCAGACCACTGTGTTACACTATCAATCAGACAAGTTGGGAGTACAGGATTTACAGAGGCAGACCACTGTGTTACACTATCAATCAGACAAGTTGGGAGTACAGGATTTACAGAGGCAGGTGTATCACGATTAGGGAAAAAAAGCTGTTATGGTTGTGTAGATGTTTGAAAACTCCATTTGCAGTACTGGATATAATTCTAAAGAACTAACCCCACAAACACCCAAAAAAGAAGCTAGGAGGAAGACATCAGTGCAGTACCTGATCTCCAGGACTGACAGACTTAGCAAGAGCAAGGGAAATGTAAAAATTCCTGGGGAGTAGCAGAACGGAAAGTTCCAGACAAAGGATGGAATCAGGAAAGTACAACAGGATGGTATGAATCAACAAAGTTATTTATATATGGTCACACGTTGTGAATATAGAAATAAAAGGCTCAAGGTCACTCACAGAAATGGGCTAGTGGTCTAAGTCCAGTGAAAACCACAATTGGGGAGGTCCAGAACAGTTAAGTTAATTATTGTTGTGGGACAAGACAATATACTGTTTGGTATCTAAGACCTTCTCTTTAGCAAGCAATCCTACCAGTGGACTTAATTTATTTGTATTTACTTATTAAGTGCTGACTGAAGTAAAGTGATCCACAGTGAGCCAATTTCAGACTTAGTGCTACTGGCAATTCACAATAACAATTTTAAAAGAAAATAACAGATGTGTATGTATATAAAAAACTGTTGCATGATGAGAGAATGCAAAACATTTCACACTTAACTTGAACACACTGTCAATAGGAAAATGAGTATTTGGCAGAGAGAGAAAGATGTGAATAAAATGGAAGCCTGCACACCTGAATTCTGGTTAAGACTGGCATTGTATTTGTTTTCCCCTAGGAAAAATTCTATTAAATGAAGACAGAACTGTTTTCAATCATTCAGATGACTCAATGAGGGTTGCAGGGAATTCAAGATCTTACATTCTGAGACTAAAAAGGCAGGAGGTAAATTCTGACTATGCCATGCAGAGGTAATTGGAATCATCAACACAAATTGCTTCTGAATCACATTTACAAAGTTTGTTTATTAGATGAGAGGACTGCTACAAAATCCTTTTTAGGTACAACATTGGCCAAATAGCAAAGACAAGGGTCTATGTTTAGCGACTGAATGGAACGTTCACCAACAGCCGTTCATCGCACATAAACCAATGAAACATCCTTCCCTCGAAAGCCCAAATGATTGTAAATAAGTTCAACAAATGATCATAGTTGGCCAAAATCAAGGGAATGGAACTAGTACGGACTTCGTGGTAAAGAAAGGGTAAGAAAACCCGCCTTTCTCCACTGTAGTCTGATCTTAGAGTTGGTATTTCAGGCACCAGGGCCTGAAAACGATCCTGACTACTCGAATGGAACTAACTAGAAAATCTTTTCTACTTGCACTGATATGATTTTCAAGTAGCAGGCTTTCTCAAATCATTTAGTACCTGATGCATGTCCAACTCATTACATCCGAGTGACTCCTCCAGGTGCATCTGCAGTTAACTCCTACTGATGCCTCTAGCCGTCAAATATTGCTTTTTCATATTTGCATCAATAATTCCAAAACCATGCTATGTACAAGGTTTTAAAAGATTTCATCTTAAAGCTTGCACAATGCAAACTCAACAGCATTAATATTTGACCTTTGTCTAGTGCAGGTAAACAGATATTAACTGTTGTTTTTATGATATTAATTTATATAGATATAATTTTCACATTTTTCTAAATATCTCAACAATTAAGTAACACAGGCAGAATTTCTTAGCATCATAAGAAAGCTCTCAGCTAGGCGAATAAAACGCTGCTAACAGTATGTGTGTAACGTGAGTGGTTGCTGAGATATTGTAAGAAGTTTACAAAATATCATAAATATAATTGTTACTCTGTTTGCTGTGAGTTATAAAATTCTGTTTATGACCTAGAACCTAAAGAATACTGCTACTATAAAAATAGTTTGTGCTGAAGAGTTTGTCATTAATACTTCTTTCATAACCCCTATGGTTCCAGACATAAGAACATTTGTTTGAAATGTGAGGACATAATTTGATTCTATCAAAAGTCCCATTGGAAGTTACAGTGCAAACTTCCTGAGCTCCACTGGAGTGAATGAGTTAAAAAAAAGGTGCCTAAAAAGTATCCAAATTCAATGGGGAATCCCACCACAGTTTTAGAGAGTCCTTCAAGATCTTTAGAAGAACAATGGTAACCACTGGAAGGGGTGGAAAAGCATGCAGGTACATTCCATCTATAGGAATGAGAAAGGATCTGTCTTCCAGATATGACTGCAAGAAATCCTGGAGCAGATTTTTTTTAGCTGTTTGTTCTGAAAAAAGGCAAACAGATCTACTTGAGTTACCCCTCAAAGCTGGCTCAGTTCTTGGAAGACCCCAGGATGAAGTTTCCATGCTTGGGGGTCCATTCTGGTCCTGCTGAGCTTGCCTGCATTAAGGTTTTGATATAAAGGAATGTATGAAGCCTGCAGAGATAGATTGAGCTGAACTGATACCTCCCAGGATTATAGCCAGTCCACGAACAAAAAGGGTAGGATTTGGTACCTCCCTTACTGTGGTGTTGTTTGTGTACACTTGCAGAGGTCCTGGGGAACAGAAATGCTTTAAAGTCTTCAAAGCACTGATAACAGCCAACATCTCCCTGACGTGTGTACTTCTGTCTGCCCAATGAGTCCCACACAGCTTGCACTTCTACTCCTTTCAGAACCTCTCCACACTCCACATGTGAAGTATCTGTGGTGTCTGACTGGAGAAAGGGTGAATGGGAGAATAGAAAACCTGGACTTGGAGCTAATTGGTCTAACCTCCAATCAATCACCCTCTTCACAAATCCTAAAACTGGAGTCTGAAAATTTAAAAGGTATGGATGCTGAATTCAAACTGATCTGAGGGTATCATTGTATTTACTTTGTGCAGCCTGGCAAAGAGCAACATAATTATCACTGATGCCATGTATCTTAGAATCCTGAGAAAATCCCTTGCAGGTGCATGTTTGAGGCTGGGGAAACTCAGGAAGACCTGTTGAAACATATCCACTTTGTCCGGGGAAAGAAATGTTTTTCCCAGTGCTGTGTCCACAAAATATCCCAGGAAAATCAATCTGTGCGATGGAATGAGAGAGTCAGACTTCTGCAAATTTAATTGAAAACCTAGACTGAGTCAAAATTCCTGAACAGTTGCTACACAACTGATAGAAAAATAGTCAGCAAAAATAAGATAATTGTCCAGATATGAAAAATGTGAATACCCTAGGAGTCTGCAATAACCAGTGACTTGAACTAGCCATGTAGGCATGCTGTGAATTCCCTTGGTGCACTGGAGAGTCCAAAGGGCAAAACAGTGAATTAATAATGGAAGCTAAACACAACAGATTTTAAGAAATTCCTTAAAATGCTTGGCAATAGACATGTGATCATAGACGACCTTTAGATCCAGATTTCCCATAAAAGCTAAATGAGAATTCAGAAGTACAAAACCCCGAAGTGATACGATCTTGAAATATGGAATCTTAACAAATAAGTTTAGAAAAGAAAAATCCAGCACTGGCCTCTTGGATTCTGCTGGTTTGTGAAACAGAAATATCCTTGAATAATAATTTGATAGGCACTGGTTCCTGACTCCCTGAGACAACATGCTTAGCAGAATGGGGGGAAAGAGAGAAATTTGGTTTGCTGGGGAAGAGGAAAATCCCTGAAAAGGAGGAAGGGCTTCAAATTGCCTAACTCCTCTGGATTAAATTCAGAACTCAACTGCCTGAGACTATCTGATGCTAAAAAAAGGAAAATTAAGTCTCAGAGACATAAAAAAGGTCGCCAGGGTTAGGGAGTGGCGAATGGGAGGAGACTGAACTGATGACTGAACGGGCTGTCCTTTATTTTTGGAGGCTTTTCCTTTCAACTTCGAGCCTCTATTCCATTGTTTTATTTTAACCCTGATTACTGTTTCTTTGTTCTTTAAATTGTTTAATGGAAAAGGAGGCAGAGGAAGTAGGAAAAGTATTACTTGATCTGATGAAGGAGGGCTTAAAAACATGACTTACTCATTGCATCAGGTTTACCCTTTTATCACACTTAGTAAGCACTTCGGCTGCAGAAGGGTAAAGTAGAATTTCTTTATCTTGTGGAAATTTTAAAATCTCAGACGGGACAACATCAGGAAGATCTGAGAATGAAGCCAAGCTACTCTCCTTAAAACTGAGATGCAGCAGCTTTGGAAGAAGAATGAGCAGCTTTATACGCACATTTTAAATTATACGTGGTTACCTGAAAAACAATGAGCATTTTTGTACACAAGCAAAATGTTAACACATGAGCTTGGCAGTTTAAAATTCTTAAGTTAAAAGTACTAGAGGGATGCTTTTTCCACCATCTTATCCATTGCTTTTTTATCTTTGTCAGAAGGAATGGGTTTACTGCTAGTAAACTTTTTAGCAGAAGCTGCAGATTTAGGAAGAGAAATAACTGCTCTGCTTTTTTATTAGAAAACAGGTTCTTGTGTGTGACTATAACTTGTCAGATCGTTTAGAAATAGATGATTGACTGTAATAAAGGCTTTACTGCAGTTAGAAAAACATTTCCTAAAGCAGGCAAAGCAAGGAGGGACAGATATAGCTTTAATCATCTGCAACTGTAGCAAATTACACATTTTATGTGTCATAATTTCATTCTTATCCCACTGAAACACTTCTTTCATATTAGATACAATGGTATTGAAAGAGATTTCTTCAATAGCAAAATGTGAAGATATGCTATCCTCAGAATCAAAAGCCTCAGACTGAGAACAAAATCTTACAGTACACCCCTCCCCTTACAATGACTGCTCTTCTAATTGAAAAGTCATATCAGAATGAGAAGGATCTCTTATTGTTTTCTTTCCATTAGATTGTGAATGCAAGAAAAATGCAATAATCAGTTTCTTGGCAAATCCCAGTAAGTCTACCATGTCCATGTAAGCAGAAATAGGAGAGCAGAAGTTTTTCCCCACTAAGCAGATTCTCCTTGAACCAGTCCTGACCCTTAAACACTCAGTACCCAGCTTCCACAACCCCAACCCAGCCAAGTGAAGACCCTTCATCTATATAGCAGTAGTGTCCCTCCCTCACCTGCTAAGGGCATCGTTGGAGCTACAGAGGACATGGCTATTTTTTGTTCTTTGCTGGCTTGGAAGACTACACCAAGTGGATCAAGAGAACAAGATTGCTGGTTTAATAAGTAACAAGTGTACTTAGCACAATCACCCAAAACTGGCTTAGGCAAATGAGGAGCTGGTCTGATCCTTAAAGACACCTTACACAGTTTTTTCTTCTTGTTCACTTGGGAAGTTACAATCTCAGAGACTGACTTCTGCTCCATTTATAAACTGAGAAAGAGATCTTTAATGCAGGTAGCAGAGCCTCGACAACTTAATAAGTAGTTCTGTGGTAAGTGAACCACTGAAGTCCCCCACAAGAGGAATACCCTGTTGCAGATACACAAAATGTCAATAAATTAATGTGTTTTTAGTTTAAAAAATAAACTTTTCCTTACAAAAAGTTTACTCGTGCACCAACATGACAGTTCCCTTCAATTTAAACTAAGAGTCTAAATCTCTATTTCTCCATGCAAGTAAAACTTTCTAGCAGAAAAAATACAACTTTTCCTCATAAAATGCAATTAAACTAGGAAGGCTTTCCTCAATAGGGACTTATTTGCCCAGCTATTGAAGGATCACTAGCTAAATGACAGAGTCACAGTACATAATGAAGTAGCACTTAGTTTGGCAACTAAAAAGCTCTGAAGATTTTTGGTAGTCTAACTGCCTTTTATATGGAGCACCTCTTGCACTCTCAGCAGCTGGAGTACCTACAGGTTGCCTAAAGCTCTGTGAAACTAACAATTGCAAGAGTCCAGGAGATAAGACCCAAACAGCTGCGGCTACTGCAACAGTGACCCATGTACGGAACATCAAGTAACACAAAATAAATCTATAGAGAAAACATGACACAGAAAGAAAATCACCACTTGAGAAGGCCAGTACTTAAAAAATAATAAAATGAAATAGGAAAAAAAAGTATATGAGACTGCTCTTGCATGTTACCCCAGACCTCTTTCTTTTTTCTGCTGTTTACTTTTTAAACTACTTTCTACATTGCTGAATGAATTTACAATGTGGAAAAAATACAATGAACAATGCTGCCCAAATGAATTATCAGATGAATTTAATAAGGGAAAGAGAGAGTCAGTGTGTGTGTGTGTGTGTGTGTGTGTGTGTGTGTGTGTGTGTGTGTGTGTGTGTGTGTGTGTGTGTGTGTTTGTGTGTGTGTCTATACACATTTGTGAATGGCTATATTCACTGACATTAACCTCATTCAGTGCTACTTTCCCACTTTCTGGCATGTCCAGGTTCTGGCAATTCTAGTTGTCCTGTTATGTCATCTCTGCCTAAAACTTCCGTATCCTATTTTTTGCCTTCTTTGACACTCCACATTGCCTCCATCATGCAGGAAACTAGACTACCATTTAGCAAGTCACTTTCCTTTATAACATGTCCTGTTTTCTAGATTAAATTTCCATTACAACTCTCAACTTCTCCATGTAAGAATTCTGGACAAAACCAAAAATAATTGGGGTGAGTGTCAGAGGCTCAAAATCAGGGACAGATTTTAAATAGTGCCCTTATAAACTCAAAAGGTTATTAGAACAACAGGTTTTGCATTACTGTTTCTTTTCTGAAAGATATGAAGCCTGACATTCAGATGACTCTCGTTATTCAGTGATTTCAGTCCTCAGTGCTTTTCTAGAAATCCACAACTTTTATGAGGAACAGACTAAAAATATGCAGAAAAAATTCTGACATTCTGTGAAAATCTGGACAATTGAGAGATATACTGTCCACAAACTGTGATCCTCCCTTTTCTGAGGCTTCTACATAGCATCAGTTGCTATCTCTGATGTGCGTTATCCTTCTTTGTGTGTTAGGGTGTGTTTTCTAAAGAAGTCATACTCAGGATAAATAAACAATTTAAGCAAACAAAATGTGCAGTGCTTCATAGCTGGGAAAAAAAATCATTCCGTCTTAAAAATAAAACATTCATTGTATTGCATATCAGCCAGAAGTCCAGGGTAAGGCAGATGTACCCCTCTTTGTACATCTTTTTGTGCCCCATTACCTGAGTACCAAGCCCCTATAATCGCCAATGGACCTTTCTGCTAGACAGTGGTGATAGAGTCAGGATACTTATTACCTGCAGCTACTAGTTTGTGTTTTATGCCTTATCCCCACATCTGCTGAGGAATATTCTGCTGTAGCAAGGTTTGCCTGTTTGGAGTTTGCATGTTCTCCCTGCATCTTTGTGGGGTTCCTCCCACCTCCAAAAAACATGCTGATTGTTTCCATCTCAGACTCACCAATGACTGGAGCTGTTGGCAGCAGCACAGAATCTACATGGTGCCCTATAGGGGAAGAGTTGTACAGACCAACTGCTTTGGGCATCTACTTTCCTGTGCAGTATTCTCGTGATAGGACAACACGGATAACAGACTGCACACCATGGCAGGGCTAGCTACTCAGTGGTGTAAAATATGTCTCTACGTGATTTGGTCATATTAACTAATGACACCAAATGGGCATGGGCAGTAACCAGTGATAAGTGAGTTGAGGACCCGGCCTACTCTGACCTACACCAGGGACTCATATTAACAGTGGGAGGGGTGTATGTGCTCCTGTTGACCAGTGTGTGCCCGCCAAAAAGTCCAACAGCTCTGGGTCAATAAGCTACTGGCCGGTGTCTAGTTGCCCAGCCTGGGTTACCTGGGCTAACTCTGTTGATAGAAAGTTGGACATAAAACCAATCAACCTGCCAAACATGAACTCAGAATTGCTAGGGCACTGACAGGACGCAGCTTGAAAGTGGATGACATGATGATACAGAGGAGGCTGGACATCCTATGTATCCATGAGACAAGATGGAAGGGCAGTGTAGCAAAGTGACTTGGCTTGGGATCCAGAGTCTACTATTCAGGAGAGGGACAGGATAGAAATGGTGTGGGAATTGTGGTGAGAGAGAGGCTTCAGAAGGCAGTGAGAAATATCATCAGAATTAGTTACAGACTCATGGCAATCAGAGTCCAGAATAATGCTAGGACAGTATTCCTAATCTCAGCCTATGCCTCACAGCAGTGTTGTGGTAGTGAGGAAAATACTGCATTCATACAGCAGTTACAGGACTTACAAGATTAAGCAGGAAAACATGAATTTGTGTTGATAATGGGTGACTTGAATGCACATATCGGGGCAGACAGAACAGCATATGAGGACTGACTGGGTCCACATGGGTGGGGCAACAGGAATAAAGAAGGAGACGCCATTCTAGACTTCTGTCTGGCAGATGGCTTGATAGTAGCCAACACATGGTTCAGAAAGAGAAACAGTCACAAGATCACATACAAGAGTGGCCAACATGCAACTCAGGTAAACTTCCTCCTCTTAGGGAAAAGGTACTGGGGTAGAATCAATGAATGCAAAGTCATCCCCAGTGAAACAGTCACCCCACACCATAAACCACTGGTTGCCATAATCAGATGAAAGCAGTGGTCAGAGAAGGCTTTAAGGTCAACAGAGACCAGGCTGAAGACCTGGAAGTTGACTGGAGAGAAAGTGCAACAATTCAAAGGATTACTCAGGTATCTAGCATTCCGAGAATAAGAGAAAATAGGTGGAGTTGAAGAAGAATGGCAGTGCCTCAAAACAGCACATGTGAGTACTACATTACAGATATGTGGCTGAGCTAGGTATGGAAATAAGATACATAAGGAAAGCTGGTGGTGGAATGCAGAAGTCCAGGAAGTCATCAAAAGAAAGAAAAGGTGCAGGAAAAAGTGGGAGATAGAGAATACCGACCAGGCTAAGAAATACTGGCTGGCTAACAAAGAATTTAAGAAAGGAGTTGCAATAGTAAAGAATGGGGCATTGGAGGCACTCTACGAACTTCTGGAAAGTGACTCAGTAGGTGGCACAAATAAACTATATCAGGTTGCAAGACAAAGACAGAAAGATTAAGAAGACAGTCAGATACCTTTCATAAGGGATGCCAAAACAACCTGCTCACCAGCCCAGAGGACATCAAAGGCAGATGAAAGGAGTATTTCCAGCAGCTTCTGAGTGAAGAAAACTCCACAGAAGCTGTACTGTCCCAGACACAGCCTGAAATGAAATAAGAAGAGGAGCCCACCCTAGAAGAAGTAAGAATAGCACTAAGGAAAATGAAGTCACGGAAAGCAGCAGGCTTAGATGAAGTCACAGTAGATATGATAAAAACGTTGGGTGAGATGGGGAGAAATGGCTCCTAAGGATACTCAAAGCATGGAGAGAAAATTGTATCCCAGACGACTGGAGAATAAGCATATTAGTGCCGGTATTCAAGAACAAAGGGGACATTCACAACTGTGGGCAGTACAGATGCATCAAACTCCTATAGCATTGTATGAAAGTTCTGGAGTGGGTAACTGATAAATGGATATGCAGAGCAGTAGAAGGTAAAATGGGAGATGAGCAGTTCGTATTCGGATCAGAATGCAGCACAATTCACATGATGTTTGCAGTGAGACAGATAGCTGAGAAGAAGCTAGAGGAAAGAGTCCAACTGGGCATTCCATGTCTTGGAGAAAGCATATGACAAGGTCACAGGAAAATTGATCTGGGCAGTACTGTGATGGTTCAAAGTCCCAGCAACGTTGGTATAATAAGTGCAGACTATGTGCAAAGACCCAATGACTCAAGTATGAACTGGCATTCTTCCACCATGTACTACACCTGAGACTCGATGGCAGTTGGCTGCAGCCTCTCTAATTCTAGCTTTGACCTCTTCAATTAGACTTCCCTTCTCCTCAACCACCCATCCCAGATAGTTGAAACTATTTACCTGTTCCACTATCTTCACTTCTATCTCAATTCTCAGCTTCTTCTGATTTCCTCAATTTGCTTTCATTACCACTGTTTTACCTGTGCTTAGTTTCATCCCATATGCCTTCAGTTTTACATTGCATCAAATGCATCAAAATGCAATAATAAATATACTACCCCATTCATCATCAAGGAGGAGACTCCCAATTTTTAAAAACTCGAGAATGCCATCTCGAACCTGATGAAGAATGTTTTAGTTCCTTATTTATAAAATAATATTATCTCTTTACTGCTTTATAACAAATGTGTAGGAAATTCATTGGGTAAAAGATATTCTCCATGTAGTAACAGTATTGCACTGTGCTTGCACTAACCAAGAATGATGAAGAACTTCTATTCCTGGCCTTAGTTATTTCCATTTTATTTTTCATTTATCTCGAATAAACATCAGTGATTTTGTTCCCCGAGCTTGGTATTTCCCTGCAGTATTTCCCACAGTGCTGATGAAAACAGTGTAATATTCAACATAATAAAGATCATGTCTGGTTCTTGTAGGTGAGAATTTAATCATTTTAATAGTAGAAAACTTCAGGCTCAAGCACACAAGCATAAATCATGTGTCTGGAAGATGAATGCAGCCTAGAAAATCAAAATAAGTTTTCAGTTAGTCTGTCTTGAACATCCTGTCAGTCTCGTTCCCACTGGTCATATGGGGTGCCATTCAGCTGTAGGACAAATGTCCTGTTACAATACACACTTCCTGAGCAGTTGTTATCAATGAGTGCAGAGAAAGGCATGTAACAAGTGACAGATGACTCAAATAACTTCACTTTAAAGGAAAGGAAAGATTCATTTCTAACAGACTATGGCAGAATACATTATGATGAATCAAAATCAGAACTGAATCTGATAAGCAGTTTGAAGTGGAATACATGATTTTCATTCTTTTCAAGTTAGAATACTCAGAGTAGACTTCTAAGCAAACCTACTTTTTCAGTTGCCAGTGTTCAACATTTAATAGTATAGCTTCTTGAGATAGCTCTTCCTTTCACAGTTCATACAGGATAAAATTGCCACTGCCATGTGCAGTTGCACTACTCCTGTTTAGTAAAAAATTGCCCTGGGAGCCCCCAGCCACATGAACAAATGAAGACTCCTGGAGCAGTAAGTCTACTTCAAATATAACCCTAGCCCTCCACCCCAAACCAATTTGGTTCCTGACTATAATGGACGCAAATACAGAGGAGGGGGGCTTGTCAGTAGGGAGTAACTAAGGGATATGTAGGGGGTGTTTGGATAAACACTTTTACTTGTCTGAGTTGGCATTTATAATGTGCACACTGTCACATTCATTTACAGGTGATGCTGTGGAGTCATATATGTTTGGGGACTGTCAATTGCACTTGTACTTTGGAAGGAGCTATGGGGGCAGCCAGTTTCATGTGAATTTGGTAGTTATGAGACAGGCTCTACAAGTGACAGAATACATTAGGGCTAGATAATAGAGATTATTAACATAGGACCTGAGTGAACCTTTACCTACTCCTAGAGTAGTGGAGTACCTATACAGCTGCAGAGTTCTTGTAGACTGTGGCAGGGTAGGTGACACTTTGTCCACAATGTGATACCATACCAGGGATCAGAGTTGAAATTTAGTATCGTGCAGGGAGCACTTTGTAAACAATGTGATACCACACCAGGGATCAGAGTTGAAATTTAGTATTGTGTAGGGAGCACTTTGTCCATGATATGATACCATACCAGGGATCAGAGCTGAAATTTAGTATTGTGTAGGGAGCACTTTGTCCACGATATGATACCATACCAGGGAGCAGAGCTAAAATTTAGTATCGTGTAAGAGGCACTTTGTCCACGATGTGATACCATACCAGGGATCAGAGCTGAAATTTAGTATTGTGTAGGGAGCACTTTGTCCACGATGTGATACCATACCAAGGATCAGAGCTGAAGTTTAGTATCGTGTAAGAGGCACTTTGTCCACGATATGATGTGTAGGGGGGGTCTATATTAGAACACCGAACTTTCAAAATTTAAAGTGTTCTAATATCGACCCGTTTTCAACGACGCGCTGAAAATAAAAAAACAAAAAAACATTTTTTTTTCTAGGGGATATAATTTGGTTTCTGCTTCTGCTTTTAGTATTTTCAGACTGTGGGTGAAAAGTTACAGGTTGGGTGTCTCAGGTGTGCGATTGTGTGGTGTGGGGGGTGGTTAGGGTTAGTGTGGGTAGAGTTAGGGTGTGGAAGTAAGGCGGGTTAGGTGAGTTAGGGTTAGTGATGGACCTTAGGGTTAGGGTTTGTGTTCTAATATAGACCTGTGTAGGGAGCACTTTGTCCACGATGTGATACCATACCAAGGATCAGAGCTGAAGTTTAGTATCGTGTAAGAGGCACTTTGTCCACTATATGATACCATATCAGGGATCAGAGCTGAAATTTAGTATTGTGTAGGGGGGGGTCTATATTAGAGCACTGAACTTTCAAAATTTAAAGTGTCCTACTATCGACCCGCTGAAAATATCAAAGAAACAGAAAACCACATTTTTTTCTAGGGAAATAATTTGGTTGTCCGTTTCTGTTGCTTTAGTATTTTCAGCGCTGTGGTGGAAAGTTACAGGTTGGGCTCAGGTAAGTGTGCGATTGTGTGGACGTGAGGGTTAGGGTGGGTTAGGTGAGTTAGAGTTAGGGAGCGAGTCAGGTAAGTGTGCGATTGTGTGGAAGTAAGGGTTAGGGCGGGTTAGGTGAGTTAGGGTTAGGGCACGGGTCAGGTGACTGTGCGATAGTGATGGACCTTAGGGTTAGGGTTTGGGTTAAGGTAAGTGGATAGTTAGTGGTGTATGTATAGTTTAGTGTAGGGTTAGGTGTAAGAGTTTAGGTGTATGTGTGTGGATTGCTGTTTGTTTGGTGTGCTTGTGTTGTGTGTATGTGTTTTGGAACAGCAAATTTTTTCCCTAGGAAAAAGTTTGCTGTTCTGTATGTTCGATGTTTTAAATTTTCGATTCATAGGGTTCAATATTAGAACACTCGAAATTTTGAAAGTTCGGTGTTCTAATATAGACCTGTGTAGGGAGCACTTTGTCCACGATGTGATACCATACCAGGGATCAGAGCTGAAATTCTGTATCGTGCAAGAGGCACTTTGTCTATGATGTGATACCATACCAGGGATCAGAGCTTAAATTTAGTATCATGTAAGAGGCACTTTGTCCACGATATGATACCATACCAGGAATCAGAGCTGAATTTTAGTATTGTGCTACCACTGCATGATAGCAGAGGCTGCCTGCAGTAGTGTCCCAGGGCAAACATTTACTGTCAGCTTGCCAATGATGTAAATTCTTTGTATGTCACAGTGCTTAAAGATGCCATGTTAATACACAGTTCCTGTTGTATGTTATAGACTTCTCTGATCTCAAGCCACTACTACGAACAAAGACCAAATACACAGTACCAATTATGGTTCCAACTGATTTAAATATGGAATTCAAAAATAAATAATTCCCTACATACATACATTACTGCTTGAACAAGCCTCGTCCCAATGTAAACATAAGTCAAGGTGATATATAGTAGTTGTCATACAGTTGTAAAATCAACCGTCATGAATACTGAAATGTCTGAAATGTAATATCTGAGCCACATAACGGTTTACTATGTAATATACTTCAAGTACAACATAAGATGAATGACATCTATTTACTGTATACAGAGCAGCAATTCAGTTTTAAAATCACAAGAGAGCTGATATTAAATTCATTCTCCATAACGATTTAATCAGTATCCAAGCCTGTATACTGTGTAACTAATGAGAAGCATTTAGAAATTGCTCTTGTTATTGAAAAAGGTAAACTGTGCAAAATATATAAACAAAACTGGTATTCTGAAAGATAACGTGCAGTAAACGTGAAGTGTGTATTATCTTTGTAAAAATACCGGGAACTACCACTACACATGAATACAGGTATGTGTGTGTATGTGTATGTATGTGTGTGTCTGTGTGTGTGTGTGTGTGTGTGTGTGTGTGTGTGTATGTGTGTGTGTATGTGTGTGTGTGTGTGTGTGTGTGTGTGTGTGTGTGTGTACACATATATGTATATACAAATATATATGTACACATATATATGTATATGTCTGTATAAGATTATTTGTCATGGAAGTTAATGTCTATGGCAAGTGACTTTTAACTGTAAAAAACAGCATATTTAATAATGCTGAAAGGTGCGATGTTATGAATTTGTCAGAGATTTTTCTATTATTAACATCTTTTAGTATTAACTTCCCTAATCTGTGTTAGCGTTCCTAGTAGTATTCAATCAGATACTGCCTTATAGATCAGGCAGAAGTCAGCTCTAAGCAACTTGTAAGAAACAGAATATAATAATTCTTGATATCCTTCTGAATAGTTCAATTTTTCAAATCTCTAGTATAGAATCATTATGCCTTTTCAAGCTCTTTTCAGTGACTTGCCTACATTTATATATCAGTTCATAGTTTATTTTTTATTTATTTATTCATGCATTTATTTGTTGATTGTCTAAATGTAGTCATTGCTACATAGTTCATTTATTTATATTTATACCATTAGAAGAAATTTGGCCAGGAAATTAGGGAACTACTGTTTTTGAAATCCCGGTAATGTGTTTTGGCATCTGAAGCAATGGCAGATGTTGCTGTGTTGTAGATGGTGACATTGTTACAAAGTTGGCTGACAGAGGCTTGTATGATACAACATTAAAAATGCTTCTTGTTGTGGAGGAACTGTCTGAAAACTGGACTGCTAATCAGAGTAAAATGATTGAGGATTGTGATATTCTGGAGAGTGAGCCTGTTGTCTCATCGGAGGATATTTGTCAACATTCATTGGCTGCCCTTGTTTTGGACATTCCACCGTTAAGAAAGTAAAAAGTACTTTCTCTGTGTCATCTAAGTCTTATGCTCAAATTTTACAAAATGTGGTAACAACCGAAAGTCCTTTGGTCAAACTGTAAGCTTCTAAGTTGTCAGTGCTTTAAAAATAGACCAGGTTGTTGACAGCTGTTATATTTGGATTCACTGTTTGTTCCTCTGGGGCTGGCTGTTAAAGACATTAGAGCCTTTATTCATAACAAAAAAGAACACTTTTCCAAGTTGACGTTTGAATCTTTACAAATTGCAAATCATCTTGTGACTAAACAGAATGAAAAAGTCAACATTTTTCATGGTCTCAGTACTTGCTAAAAGAAATGATTTTTGATTTAAAAAAGACTTTATAAACAGTTTCCTTCTGTTGATATTTCTGCTGAGACTGTGAAATCTTTCTTTTCAGCATGTACTTCTATTTATGATGTTAAAAAATATGTGATGAAAGGACGTCATGGAATGGAGCTTAGGAAGTATTGGGTTACTTTAAAGATTATGGAGGGTAAAATTCATCATATTCCTAGTATTGTTATGATTGCTGACTTAAAAGCATATGCTATGTAGAAGAATCAAAAGAAAACTTGTTTTTATTATAGATCTCATGATCACTTCATTCACGTTTGAACCAAGAGGAAGTTCCCCAAGTGTGGTGAGTCTTCTATATTATAATTTGCTATGTTGCTAAAAGTTGGAAGTGTAAGCTGACTGACCATTTGTGGTTTGACTGCCCTATTTTGTTAGATGAGGGGTCTGGTGTTCTGACTAATGCAAGCATAAGTCCCCCCACTTATAGCTTCTGCTTCCATTCCTTTATATGGTTCACATGATGATAGTTCTGAGAAAAAATTTATAGAAAACATTACATTCGATATTAGTAAAGATAGTAAGGATAAAAGTGCTACAGGTAGTGAAATGGAAGATGATGAAAAGTCTCCTGTTTCTGGCAAAGGATGTCTACTGAGAAAACTAAAAATAAAACAGAGAAATAAAAAGGTTGTTAATAAGGGGGGAAGGGATGACTTTTTCATAGGATATTTGAATGTGAATAGTTTAATAGATATAAGATGACATGTACAATCTTTACAATTTTGTATAACATATTCTCTTGCTATATCTTTTTAGATATGTGGTGTCTAACATTATCCCAACAAAGACAGGCTCAAGCTATGTGGTTGGGTAAAATATCTTGGTGTTTTAGACAAGATGCTTGTTCTGACATTCAGGTATTATATAAACAAGATTTTATTTTATTAGATTTCATAGCTATTTCTCCTGGGCATTGATTGCTGATAAACGTTAAGCATCATAATATTGCTTTTTGAGTGTTATTTATATATGCACCAACTGAAATGAAATATCATGGGACATTATTTGATCTTATAAAACGTTTTGTTCTTGTCACTAGATCTATTGTTTTGTCTGGAGAATTGAATTGATATTCTTGGAAATTAGATGGAAAAAAATGTCCTGACATTAAAATGTTTCTGGACATCCTTCATCTTGGTAATCTTGTTTCAGGGCACTCTTTGGGTCTTACTTAAAAGAGAGGATTGTTGCCTACTGAAATTGATTATTATGCTTATTGCCCTGCTTTTTTTTTTGTATTACAAAGTCAGTTAATAAAGGTTTCATCTTCACGTTCAACTTGGTGAAAATGCAGATTATATCAAAATGGGTAAGGGATTTAAGAAACTGACTGGCTGTGTGTTGAAAATGGAAGACTGGAAAATCGAACTGTTGCAGTTTTGGTCTCATCTTCTTTCTTTACTGTTTTTGTCATACGTGAGCCAGAGAAAGCATCAGTTCTATAGTGTTTGATGAACGTGAGCACTAAGGACCAAGTAGTAACTTTCAGGTTAGACCTGGCATCCATTCCTTTGTGGAAGGCCCCTGAAGAAGTCAATGCCCTAGTGAAATGAGCCTCAGGGCAGAGGGCAAGGACTTACCATACTGAGAATAGCAGAAGGAGATGACCTTTGAGATCCAAGTTGAAAAAGTTTGTTTGGAGACCGGCTTGCCCAGCAGCCTTTTTTGAAGGATTTAGTTTTGTCAAGATAAAATCTCAGTTGTCTGTGAATGTCCATAGAATGTAGAATTCCCCTCACCACCATTTTGTGAATAGCCTGAATGCGGGACAGCTCATTAACTACCTAAGCTGTGAAGGATGGATTAGCCTTGAGAGGCGCACTGTCCTTCTGGAATATAATAGGGCTCAGTTTTAAGCTTTTTTATTGGTTAATTTATTTAAATCGGTTTGCTCTCACTGTGCATAAGTACCACATTTGTGTGGGTTTGCTCTTGTTTGCGCATTGTGCACTGCCGAGCAGCAGTGGGCACTGTTGACGGTTATAGACGCAAACACTTCTGCCTGCAAATTTTCCCTTAGTAGTCTGCTGGTGATTTCTCGGGTTGTCCCTCATGACGGGTAATACATTCAGTGAAGCTCCTGAGGTACAAAATCACAACCTACCCACTAGTGTTTTTTGTCCACTTCTTCTGTCCTCTACTTTACTTGGTCCTTCCTGTCCTATCCCTGTTTTCTGACCACATCAACTTACCTAGCATTATGGATGGACATTTTCCCACAGTTTCTCCAGACAACTTAGTTGACATAGGCATCCTGAGGCAATGTAGCAATTATCTCATGTTGACTGACAGCCCACTTCTTCTAGTCCACACAATTAATTATGTGAAAGATGCATCTATAACAAAACCTAGAATGCAGGCTCTCTTGCTTATCAGGCAGTCCATCTGATACTAAGCAGGTTGTTAGCGTGCACACCTCGCCTCCTGCACCTACCAAACCAGTAACATATGAACCTAGTCCTTACCAGAAGCTTACCAAGCCATCAGAGACCTCCCAAACACAAACACAAACACAAATACAAACACAACTGCAAATTACATAATACATCCTCTGCAGAACATAGCACACACATATTATATCACACACCAGTGTCTCACCAGTCAAGCCACTGAGGCATAGCACAAAAACAAACATCTTAGTCATAGGTGACTCAGTTGTGAGACACACAGATGTCTCTCTCACCAGACTGAATAAGGAAAATGTCACAGCCAGCTGTCTGTCAGGTGCCTCGATCTGCCATATCACACATGCACTCAAGTCTCTCAACAACAGGCACTGCTATGACTCTGTCATAGTCCATGTTGGTGTGAATGACTTAAGATGCACCTCAATGGACTATACAAAGAGAGACATTACTGAGCTCTCTGTTTATGTGTCTCAGGAAGGTATGTCTCTAGTTGTAAGCAGCATTTTAGCTTCACCTAGGATGATACCTCAATACAAACAAAAACTGATTGACTTCAAAAACTGGTTTAGTTTCTGGTGTCATTCAAAAGGGATCCAGTATCTGTCAGCCTGGATGACATGGTCGACAGACCCTGATGCTTTGCTAGAGATGGTCTTCATATGTCACCCCTGGGATTTTGGGTTACTGGCTAAGGTTCTTGCCACCCCCATAGTGCCTTTTTTTAGGCAATGTCACAAGATCAAAATTCCTGGCATAAAAATACCCTCTAAAAACAACCTCAAGGTTATGCTGCTAAACGCTAGGAGTCTAAACTGGAAGCAGTCCTCACCTTGGAAGATGCTGACATTTGTGCAGTCACTGAGACCTGGTTTAAGGCCGAGGGGAGCACCCCAGCTATACCAGGTTACATTTCCTTCCACACATTCAGACCACAAACTGAAGGTGTAAGGACTAACGGAGGTGGTGTATCAATATTCATTAAAGATAAATACACCTCTAGATTCTTTAAACAGCATGATTCCCTTGAATTGCTTCATGTGCAATCGCCTGTAGGTAAGACCCCTCTTGAGGTCCTTGCCAGCTATAGGATCCTCTCCATGAATCAGGACATCCACTCAGCCTACTTGGAACTACTTCAGTTAATCAAGATACTACCAAACACCCTGGTTTTGGATGACTTTACTTACCCATTGACTGGGTAAATTATACGTGTTCTAACTCACTTGCCTAAGGGTTCCTAGACTTTGTAAACTCCAATTCCCTGGACCAGCTGGTTAACACACCCATAAGGGGCTCAGACATCCTGGATCTGGTGCTCACCAACATGAGGGACCGCTGCACCACCTCCAGTGTGTGGTTATCTCTGGTGAGATCTGACCACAAATTACTCTCACTAGAAGTAACTATATCACAAGACCTCCACCTTTGGCAACAACTAGACTAAAAGACTTATCCAAGGCCAATTACAACTTCTTATATGACAGCATAAATAGCTTCATAGCCCCTCCCCCACTGATGGAACAGACACCTATGCTGAGTTATACACCAATGCTTTATAAGAGTCAACTGTATTAACTCTGCTGCACCTGATAAAACCAAAGCAAGATCTTCAAGAAAAAACAAACCTGCATGGTGGACAACTGCCATTAATAAGCTATACAATAGGAGAAAGAAATTGCTGTCTAACAGTAGGAAGGAACAGTCTCAAAACTGGAAAAACTCCCTCCTCAACTTAAACAAGCAAATTAGACTCCTAGTGAAGTCCTCCAAAGCTAACTATGAATCCAAATTAGCTTCCCTAACTAAGGATAACCACAAGGCATTCTTTAGTTGCATCCGTAACCTCAAAGGCAAGGCCCAGATTTGTGCTGAACTCATTGTTAATGGTTCTACATATACAGAACCTGTGGATATAGCAAACATGCTGGCTGACAGGTTCAGTGAAAACTTCACTCCCCTGTCCCCACTACATATACCCTAAAGCATCCCTAACACCTGTCTTTCACCTAGTATCTCTGACTAGCAGGTCTTAAATGCCCTCTCCAAGGCCAAAAACACAGCCTCTATGGGACCAGACAACATCCTGGGCTGTGTTCTATATTGGTTAAAACAGGAATTAGAATCACCAATGGGCACACATTTTAGTCACAGCCTAAGCACTGACTTCATCCCAGTGTAATGGAAAACAGCTATAGTCATTCCATTGTACAAAGCGGATGCATCCACAGACCCCATGAGCTATAGACCCATTAAACTGACCAGTCTTACCTGCAAGGCAATGGAACAAATCATCATGGACCTTATTAACAAAGTTATAGGAAATCTCCAAATGCTCGACCCCACCTAGTTTGTCTTTGTCAAGGGGAGATCATGCCTGTTAAACTTGGTGGACTTCTTTGAAACAGTCACCAAAGCATAGACGAGGGCAAATCTGTGCATACACCCTACCTAGACTTAGCCAAGGCCTTTGACACAATCCTCCACTCAGACACCATTAATAAACTCACTCAGCTGGGTATCAAACCATATATTGTCAGGTGGGTTGCAAACTGGCTCACTGGTAGAACTCATACGGTCAAAATAGGGGACTCCATCTCCTCTAGCAAACCCGTAACCAGTGGTGTTCCACAGGGATAGATTCTGGGACCCCTGCTGTTCGGAATCTACTTCTCTGAAGTACAGGCTAAAACTAAACAACTGTGGCTGACAAAGTTTGCTGATGACTGCAAATTGGGAGCGATCATTAAAACCCCTAGCAATGTCAACATCCTGCAAGAAGGCCTTACACAGACTAATGACAGGTGCCAAAGTCATGGTCTTAAACTTAATGCAAAAAAATGCATTATCATTCCATTCAGCAAGGGTGATGTTTCTGCAAACTACCACATCAATACCAATACCCTAGGCACACACTGACAGTTTAAGAGATCTGGGCACAGCACACAGGTCAACAGCAACATTAACATCGATCACCATTCTCCACAGTGGTAAGAAGGGTATTTTATATTGCTCATCTCATAAGTAGGGGCATTGCCTCCAGAAAAAAAGAGGTTACAACCACCCCTGCACTCTTCTATCATCAAGCCAATAATAGAATAGAAAGCTATCTTTGGTACGTTCCCTTCCAACACCTGCAGCAATTGGAGAGACCACAAAGGTTCCTTACAACGAAAATTCAGGGTCTTCAAGATCTGTCTTATGCCGACAGACTGAAATCACTGAAATCACTGCCACTTTACTCTGTGTTATACAGACTGCTCACATGTGACCTGTGCCTTGCATATAGAGCAATCTCTGACCCACCTTTGATGGAAATGCTGCACATTCGCAAGTCAAATGGCACATGGGCCACTTACTCAAAGCACATTAACCTGGTATGTGATATGAACAAAACGTGTTAGAAAGACAGATTTGTCTCAAAGAGGTTGCCCCACCTTTGGGATAAGCTTCCTATTCATGTTAAACAAAACCCCTCATTGGCCCTACTTAAGCGTAAATTGGACGATTGGATGGGTAACCGGAAATTCACCCCAGGGGTTCCATATGTATTGTCCCTCTTGGTCAGGGGCAATATGTGCTGATTTTAGTATCTGCTTGAACCAGACACCCTTAGAAACATGGGTTGAACTTGGCTAGGCTTGTAAGGGCCCTGGATTCATTAGCTTAGTAACCTCCTATGATCCTATGATAAGAAAAGGTGGAATGCCCATTACAGCTTGTAGCTTAGAAACTCTCTGAGCAGGGGTGAGAGCTAAAAGTAGAATTGTTTTCCAGGTGCAGAGTTCTAAAGTAAAAAAAAACAAACAAAAAAAACTTTTGTTCATTCGCTTCTAATAAACAAGTCCTTCAAGCTGTGACCTTTGTTTTTTTGGTTTACATAGTTCATTTAAATTTATTTATTCGGTTTGTCAAAGTTTTAAAGTGGCAGAAGATGCTGGTTCAAAGGGAGGTAATATAAGCTTTTTCAGCACAAAACTGACATCCCAAGAAGGAAAGATGGATTTTCTTGGTGGGTAAGATACAGGACTCCCTTCAGGAAAAGCTTGACCTCTACTCTGGCCATAAGCAGAAGTTCTGAGAGCCAAGCTGGCATTAATGATAGCTGATAGAAAAGTAATCCAAGCCAGAATTAAGTAGTTCACAAATATATTGTAGGACACCAAGGACCTGTGAAAAAAAGTGGGTCCTGACAGTGTTTGTGGCATCAGTAAGAAAATCTTTTCCATTTAGCTGTGGAAGATTTTCTTGTAGTGGATCTCCTGGCTTCCTGAAAGACTTGAACAACCTCCTCAGAGAACAGGTACCTTTGAAAGATTAGAAACTTATCATCCACAGAGTCACACTGAATAAGGAGAGATCTGGATGGAGAAGCAATTATTTTGTTGAGTGATAAGGTCTGTTGATAGAAGGTCTGCAGTGCTGCAGAAGTGCCCCCATTTCCTTCAAACTGATGAGTTCCTTCAAGAAAGGTGGTTACCATCTGCACTGTACCCGATGTGATCCTGTCCATGCCCCCTAATGCCTTGTGTGAAAAGTCTGCATGAATTTCTTGAAGAGAAGGAAGGGGTGTGAAGGAATGTCCTCGGTAGAGATTGACTTGCTCCTTCCACCAAAGTAGCTCCTTTTAGAGGCAAGGGAGGAGAAGGATTGGGATGTCCAAGGAGTGGGAGTGTTGAGATCACATGAATTTCACATACCATTCTATTTTCCTCATGTGAAGACTGGCTAGGGAAGCACTGGGATGGTGGCTGCCATGAAACCCAAAGCTCTTATAATCTCTCAGAGGAGAGATCTAGGAAGAATTTGGACAGACTCTTTCTCCTGAAGGATGAAGGGATGAATTGTCTTCGTGTTTAGCCTGCAACAAAGGAAAACCAGGCCCTGTTTTGGAACCATGTGGGATATGTTATAGTTGATTGCAAATCCCAGATATGTCAGAAGTTGGAGAGTGAAATCCAGATGTTGGAGAAGGACACCTGGACAGAGAACATGAAACAACAGGTCATCCAAGAAAGGGAGGATTTGAATTCCCTGGGTGCAGCAAAATGCCACCCCTAGTGCAAGACACATTATGGTCATCTTTGGTATTGTGGAAAGACCAAAAGGCAAAGCAATACATTGAAAGCGCTATGAGCCAGAGAAAAACTTGAGGAATTTCCTGCAAGAAGGATGGATAGGTAAGGGCAGGTAGGCACCCTTCAGGTCCAGGGATACTAGAAAAGCCTGAGGGAGAATGAAAGGCAAGAGTAGAAAGTGACAGCATTTTGAAAATTGATGCTTTCAAGAATGTGCTTAGAAGAGAAGGTTCTAGGATGGGTCCTAAAAACAGACAGATTCTGGAGTAGAAGCCTTTCCCCATAAAAATCTTTTGGGACTTGTTTGATGTTGCCCATATTCAGGAGGTCTTGGACTAAGGGAGCAAGTAAAGAAAGTTGCTTCTGAGGAGAGTGTGGCATGCTTTTCATGGGATGACTGTTTTCCCAGGACATGGCATAAACTTCTTTGATGACGGACAGAATCTATCTGTGGTAATTGCTTCCCACAGAGACAGAGTGATAATCTTTTGAAAACAGGGTAAGGGGACTGAGGGCAAGGAAGGGGGTGTTGTGAAGGTAGTCACAGATTTTTATTTCCAAAGGGAGACCTGTCAGCTACAGGCTTCCTATGAGGTTTGTCAAAGTACCTTTTCCTAGGAGTTCTTCTGGGTTTTACAGTTGTTGTAGGGCCCCCTTATGAGAAAGGATGTAGATTAGATTTAGATGGGTATCTAGGAACTGAGGAAAGTAGAATCTGCCTGTAGTCCTTCATAGTTTTACCTTGGTGTTGGGGAGAAAAGTGCACCTTTGTCTACCCCACACTGTTCTGATGCACAAGTCTAAGGCATACTTGCCATGTCAGGATGAAATGCTGAGATTCCGATACATTCAATGTAAATCAACTTTATTACCTATTCCTAGTGTAATCCCAATATTTGCCACACCTGCTTTGTAACCACGAAATCCCCAAAGACAGATTTCTTCAAAGATCTTCCAGAATGTCAGCCATACTACTCTATGTATGACAAGAAATACTCTGCCATGCATGGAATATTAGGCATGACACTCCATTGTTGGCATGTTGGTAGGATATGTTATGAATGTGCATTTGATTTGTCACTAGGGGTTAACTTGTGAAATGGCATTAGTGAGCACTACAAGGACTACTGAGTCCAAAAAAAAAAAAAAAAAGCTCTGGCACCATATGACTGCAGTTTCACATGTGGCGCACTCCATATGCCCATAGCCCTACTCAACACATTAGGCTACTCAAGTAATTTTGTGCCCTGGTATTCAGAAAGAGAATTGACTATTCCATTTTCTGGAATGATGCACAGCAATGCCTGTTATGGTCATGTTTACGGGTGCTCTTGTGACTGGCACTAGGATAACTCTGTAGCCTCATAATTATCAAATAGATATACTAACCACTTGGCAAAGCATGCTGTAGAGTACTCAGTTGCCTTATACAGTAGCACTCATATACCATCTGCAGGAATAACTATGATTGGAGAAGGACTCACATTATACATGCAGACAGGCTTGGGTCAGTACCATGTTAGGATACAGAGGAAGATCTTGTTTTATGCAAACTCTTGTTGTTGAAAGCATACCTGCATCATGGGGGGAAGGTGAGACAAGGTAGTGCGTGGTAACAGGTTTGTTTGCGCCATATGGCACTCTATTGCTGGTAGGGATTTCCTACCATTTTGTGGAGATGCAATGTGAGATTGCACCATGCCAACACTAGCATGCTGCTCAGCACTGTCTGCTGAATAATATTTTATAAGGTGGTAGCTGTAGCCATGACCATTACATTAGTGGTCGGGATGCAATGAAATAGGAACATGAAGTGGTGGGGTGCCCTTCCATGGGGCACAAATTCTTGTGCAATAGCATACCAGTTTTATGAATCTGGCCCTGAATTTTATAGCCCTATGAACTCCATCATCTTTTTGGACTCAGGAATAAGCTTCCATGATTCCTTATTAGCCTTGTGGTATGAGGAGTCACAGAGGCCTAGTTTTGAAAGCAATTGCTGTGTTACTGCTTCCCCTTAGCAAAATGTTTCTTTAATCCCATATAAACTTTATGTCCTTTTAACTACATACCATAATGATAAATTTACTGATATTTAAGATGAGGTAGTTAGTTCTGCACCAGGTGTGTCATTTTTGTAGACTATATTAGATAAGTTTATCATTCTTTAATGAAGTAAATACATCTGGCAGTTTGCAATCATCAGCATATTTGACTATCCATTTCCCATTTCCCAGTTTCATATCTGAGATAGTCCAAAAAGGATTCTCCAGCAAAAAGTCCTACCCGACACCACTGGTAGCCCATCAAGATAGACAGGTAACTCTCCCCATCCTGATAAGTTAAGTATTGTTTTATACACTGAACTGCATATGAATTGACAACGTATTGTTTTCAATTTTTCAATTATTGCCCTTACTTGAAATAAAAATGAATGCCTTAGCAAGGTCAAGATTAGAACTGCACTGTCAGTGCTTCACCACATGCTCTTGTTACCTCTTCAAGGAATGCCACAAGCTGTAAAATGCAAGCCCTCACTTCAACAAACATACACTGCTCCATACCTAACAAAGGAGATCTACTGCATCATTTTTGAAGCTTCATTATAACTTTTGCCATGAATACACACAGAATACAGGTTAGGCTAATTAATTTAAAATTCAAATTCCTTGAATCTGATGTAATTCATACATGATTTGTGAGACAGTACCCCTATAATTTGTTTCAGTAAAGTGCCCACATACTAACAGTTTTTTAATGCTTTTGATAGGAGTTTACTTAGATTTCTATTGATTCTGTGAGAGAAGACACCAAGGATACTGCATGGTCCCACAGAACCTGCATTTTTAACTTTATTTTTGACATATGTTATTAAGTCTGCAATTACATAAGGAATATGAATATCTCCTGTTGTATTCATAGCACTCTTGCATTGTGATGTTTACACAATTTTTTTTTCAGTAATTTTATTTTGTATGTTCTGTAGCAGGCAGGCAGTTCCCTGTCAATTTTGTTGACGTACTTAAAGAATATCTCCTGGTTGATATTTTAACCTTGTCAAACATACACTGCTGAAGACTAAAAGAATTTTTGCTTGTATTAGCATGCCACCCCCATACCTCTCAACCTCTTAGAGCAAGTAATCTGGCCAAAGCCATAAATAAAAGTGGGACAAAGGCCCAAAAAAAGGGACAATTTTTAAACATTGCTCTTACAAACTTAGAAAGTTGATAGAATACTGGGTTTTGCATTAACATGAATTTTCTGAATGGTATGAAGTCTGAAACTTAAATGTCTGTCATTATTTTCTAACAACAATATTTAATAATTTGCCACTAATTTACAGAAAACCATAATTTTATGAAAAAATGTGCCAAAAAATATAAGGCAAAAATCTGGATATTCTGCAAAAATCTGTACAGTTGAGAGGCATGGGTCCACCCCAAAAACTTACACTACCCCCAGTTCAGAAAACAATGCTCCAGAAGTTTTCAAATCATGTGAGATAATTAGTAATCTCAAGCTGATCCCAAATAGGAATTGAGCTTACTGCACTGCAATGGCTAGAAATTTTATTTTAACTTTGCATGTCAATGCAAACCTTTGTTACAGAATAATCCACAGAAATCATTGGAGTCACTTGGCAAACCAAGTGTACCACCAGTGGGCCAGATCCGGTACTACAGTAATTAAGTGAGTTTAGTCATTAGTCCTAATGTTTTCAGTATCAAGATAGGCATTCATTTAGGAATGGTTTCAAGGAGAAATATAGTGAATGAAATGCCATATGTAGTATTGTTGTGTTTTCCTCCCCAATCTGTATTTTTCTTCTTTTCCTACTCTTTTTTTTTTTTATATAGAGCAGCCCCACCACAGATCATGTCTTTATTTCTGAACAAGCTACTACTTCCATAACAATTTTCACTTGCCAGGTGTGCAAGTATTATGGGCAAAATATACAGCTATTGTTGTGGTGACTACTAGCTTTGGAGATTGTCTTCTCCACCTGTCAGTGAGAACTGGTACTGTACAGCAGGAAGACTGCATGTATGTGGTACGAATTCTGTTACACAAGTGGAGCTGTGGGGGTAGCAGACCAGATTTTCAGCAGTTACTGTTGTGTACTCAGTGATTACTGATCACAGATTTCTGTCAGAAGTAAGTAATGAAGAACATTAGCGTGGATTGTTTGTGAAGCTTATTACAGGTAGGTAACATAGAGAGTGCTCCACCTCTGGAATGAGTCAAGTAGATTGTTTACAGTGCAGAACACACTACCCTCCTATTTATCATATGGTGATGGTCCCCATATATTAAACCCTGGTGCTTACATTATTTGTACAGGATGTTTTGTATCATAAGATATACTCTAGATTTAATGCATATCAGAGATTAATATTAAGAGAGATGCCCAATGTTTACGTATTTATAGTTCTGAGTCCTAAGCCTATTTATAATGCATTCTGACAGATGTCCTCCTATTTGAAAGCAGTGTATACCTGACACTTTTTTTTCTTTGGACTCTTTTTTTTATCATCCACACAATACTCATGCTGATATCCTATTGTAGGTCATAAAGATCATAAAAGGCCAGATACTACAAAATAAGTTAGTTATAATATAACACATTTTAAAAAGCAACAACCATCTTTTACAGAACTTTTGACACCTACAATAAATATATATCCCATTGTACATTATACTATGTACATAGCTTCACAACATACCAATATATTATGTTTTAATCTAAAACTATTTCACATTACATTTCTTCTCCGTCAGCACATTGTAGGGGATAAATCAATCTGAGTAAATGAATGTGGCTATAATCAGAATACACAACTTTTTACAGTGTGCTGTTAATTAATGATTCTCCCATGGATTCAGGCAAAGAGGCCTGTCTGAAGATTTTCTTCTTTCCTCATCTGTATAGATTGCCCAGGGATGTACACAATACTTCATTTGGAGCAGTAGCCACATTAATTATAATTACAGGTTTGGGGCAGTGACTCATCCTGAAAAGCTGTTTTGGAACCTAGCCCAGTGCAGTGGAAGGCTTTCAGATTTCTTGTTTTAAAAGTACATTGTTGCATTTTCATGTATATTTGTTTTGTTGATAACTTCATTGGGAGCTGTACGTCTGACAGTAAAATTGCAAATTATAAGAAAACTAATATATATATATATATATATATATATATATATATATATATATATATATATATATATATATATCTATACATATATATATATATATATATAAACACATACACACACACACACACACACACACACACACACACACACACACACACACACACACACATATACTACAGTTGTGTAAAATCTTACATTACCATAACAGTAGATGTTCTGCTGATCGCTGTTGCAGTATTCCAAACTTTTGAATTAACTCCAGAAATAACCTGGACATCCAGCAGCCAAGGTACCAAAACCAAAACCCTCTATAGAGCCATACATCCGATGTATAACCTAAGCTTGTGGGCATACAGGTACATATTTCTTAAGAATAGCTTGTTTTACTTTCTTTTAACAGAAAAATTGCATGACCTGGTGGGCTCTTGGCCACACACCCTTGTTCCCCTTCCTAGAGCTGATGAATGCAAGCATGACAGGTATGCTGGCTACCATATCTGTATTCAGCAGCACACCCTACAAACTGAGTTGTGGCACTGAACAGCAGCCTGGTGGCCATATAGCTCCACCCATATGATGGAACTGGTATAACAGACAGGCTGTCAGTCTGCCATAACAATAGAACTGTCTGTTCAAGAACTTCAGTTAGACTAAGTAAACACACTGAGAATCCTTAAGCAGCTTCAGTACTATGCACAGACAATAAGTAATAGGGCTCATTAACTTTAAATGTTTCGGAATTGCATTATTTTATGTAGGCATAGTGGGCTTCTAGCCAAATGAATACCTCCCAACACTGAAACACTAAGCAAAGCAAATCTCACCATCAACTGATGTAATCCTGGGGATGCAAGCTGAAGTTTAACATTCGGAATAGAGTGTGGGATGACAAAGGCCAGGTGCTCATCCTACTCCAGTGTTGCATAATCCAGGCCATAGCTGACAACTTGTCTTAATAGGGCATACAAATCTCATGTCATTGTAATTAACACAGAAATACAGTAAGCATGTGCACTAATTTACGTAGTGAGGTATTCTGGAATCACTCCTTCATGATGTCATGGCAGGAGTTTTCAGCTTTAAGAAAATTTTCAGGAGGTTGTACTTAAGAAGAAATGATTGACTTCAACAATTGGCTAAGCTTCTGATGTCATTCAAAGGGGATCCAGTATCTGTCGGCCTGGGATGACATGATCGACAGACCACGATGCTTTGCCAGAGATGGTCTGCACCTGTCGCCCCTGGGATTCAGGTTACTGGCTAAGGCTCTTGCCACCCCTATAGTGCCTTTCTTAGGCAAAGTTCAAAGGACAAAACCACCACCACAGTAACAGGTACAAGCATGCAAAATCTGAAGGTAATGCTACTCAGTGCTAGAAGTCTAAACCTCACCCTGCAATACCAGGCTACAACTCTTACCACACTTTTCGGCTACCAAACCAGGATCAAAACACTAAAGATGGAGGAGTGTCCATATTCACCAGGGATATTCACACCACCAGGTTAGTTGCCCAACACAATGCATCTGAAATTCTCGAGTTGCAACTAACACTAGGTAAGACTGCAATCCAAAGTGTAGCTTGCTACAGATCCCCCACCATGCCCCAAGATTCTTACTACACCTTTCTAAACATACTGGAAAATGTTAAGATACAACCAAACACCCTAATACTGGGTGAGTTCAACTACCCTGCCATTAACTGGGAAAGCTACTCATGTACCAACAACTTTGCCAGCAGTTCTTGGAATTCATAAATTCCAATGCCCTGGATCAACTAATCCATAGTCCCACCAGCAGCTCCAATATCCTAGACCTGGTCATTACCAACATGGGAAATCGATGCTCCACACCTATGGTCACCCCCTCGTTGGTCAGGTCAGACCATAAGCTAATCACCCTTAAAATCCACATCCCACCTCCACAACCCAGTAAGGAAACCTCCATAAAAAAACTTCTCCAAGGCCAACTTCATGCTACTCAAGTCAGAAGTGACAAACGTCATGACACCCATGCAGACGGGAACTGAAAGTTCGACTGCTGAGTCCTACACTAAGGCACTGTGCGAGCACATCCACTCATGCATGCATCGTGCCATCCCAAATAGAACCAAGAAGCTATCCTCCAAAAAAAGGAAGCCAATCTTGTGGTCCCCTGCCATAAACAAACTTTACAACAAAAGGAAAAAACTGTTGCAGAAAAGAGGAAAATCCCAGGATGCAAAAAACTCCCTTACCAGCCTCAGTAAGAACCTGAGATCCCTCATAAAATCCTCCAAAGCTAGTTACGAAAATAAAATTGCCAAAGATTCCAAAGACAACCACAAGGTATTCTATAACTATGTCAAGAATCTAAATGGCAATGCTCAGATCTGCTCTGAACTACAACAGAATGGCATTAAATATACTGATCCCAAGGATATTGCCAATATCCTGGCAGATCGATTCAGTGCCAACTTCACCCCCCTCTCACCCCCTAAATGGCCCATCTCAATACTGGAAGATTGCCAAATTCCATTAATAACGGCCACATAGGTAAAAAACGCACTCTCCAAAGCTAAGAATACAGCATCCATGGGACCAGATGACATCCTGGGCTGTGTACTACATGAACTACAAAATGAGCTGGCACTTCACCTAAGTGTCATGTTTAATCATACCCTCACCTCAAGCTTTGTGCCCACTGAGTGGCACACAGCTACAGTTACCCCACTCCACAAGGAGGGATCCAACTTGGATCCCGGGAAATACTGCCCCATCAGTTTGATGAGCCTGATCTGCAAGGCCATGGAACATATTATCATGGAACTTATAAAAAAAGACATTGGCAATCTTAAAACACTGGACCCCACCCAGTTTGGGTTCATGAAGGGCCAATTTTGTCTCCTGAACCTTATTGACTTCTTCGAATCAGTCTCCAGAGCCGTGGACAAGGGTAAGGCATTCCACACAGCCTATCTGGACCTTACCAAGGCCTTTGATACCATCCCCAACTCTGGAATCATAGATAAACTTAGTAAGCTGGGCATTAATCCTTACGTTACTCAATGGGTTGCCAACTGGCTTACTGACAGAACCCACACTATAAAAGTAGCAAACTCCAAATCCAGCTCCAGACAAGTGACAAGTGGGGTTCAGTCCTTGGACCTCTCTTGTTTGGCAGCTACGTCTCTGAAGTACAGGCCAACACTAAGGGACTCTGGCTAACAAAGTTCGCAGATGACTGCAAACTGGGAGCCATTATTGAATCCCCAAATGATGTGGATAATCTACAAAAGGACCTTACAGAAAAAGATGCTTGGTACCAGAGCCATGGGCTCAAGCTCAATGCCAAGAAATGTATAGTTATCCCCTTTGGGAAAAAACATGTATCCATGAATTGTCACATAGGTGGCAGTACACTAAACACCGAAAGTGTGATAAGAGACTTAGGGATACAGGTGGACAGTGGTCTCACCTTCAATAACCACATCACCACAACAGTCAGGAAATCCTTCTATGTGGCACACCTCATCACTAATGGCTTTTCATCCAGGAAAAAATGAGGTCATTGTCCCACTGTACTCATCTCTCATTAGACCCATTATAGAATACAGTGCCCCATTTGGTATGTACCTCTCAAGTCATCTGCAACAACTGGAAAGGCCTCAGAAATACCTCACTAAAAGAATCACAGGCCTAAAGCAGATGCCCTATGCTGACTGCCTTAAAAAACTCCAGCTGTACTCTGTCACATATCATCTAAACCGAGGCGATCTTTGCTTAACATACAAGGCCATGTCAAACCCAGAGCTT